>NW_026930107.1:0-109183 GCF_032062105.1 Saccostrea cuccullata
ATGTAATTATGTAAAAATAATTCTTCGATGTCAACGGCAAAATATTGGAAAAAAATTTAATTATTTTATTGAGGAACGTCTCACCTGTCCTTAATCAGTAATCGTAACTTGACATATTTCTTTATTTACTTTTTAATCGATCTTTTTAGTAAACCTTTTCTGTAAATAATTTCATCAAATGTACCCTTCCTTAGCTCTTCCATTTTTTCAAAGGAACATTCATCATAGACAGCTTCAAGAAAGTGGGATCGGAAATGATTGATTTCTACATAACTGCATGCACTTACTTTTTTTCTATTCCACTTCACGCATTCTATACGAGTTTACCAAAACTTATGTGATAAATCAAATTCAAAATTAAATCAAATCAAATAAAATTCAGTTAAATAAAATTAAATTAAAATTGAATTGCGTTCACGGTGCCGAAATATTAATTTAATCACACAGAAATACACATCTAGTTATTTTAACTGTTTGAAGTTAATTATTTTGATACAGCATGTAAACACTTTTGAAATATTTCTATAATTGGTAAAAATATGGTAACAAAATTAAATATTTAACTTTTTGTAAAATAAAAGGTAGGTGGGTTAGTATTGAGATATACTTTCAAAGTTTCCCTGCCTGGGAAACATGGGGAAAACTACACATTGGTGGCTTCCATGTCGGGAATCTGTATGGAAACCACTGAGGCATGTTTACATGGTTTCCTATCTTGGGAAACTTACGGGAAACCACAGGTTGGTTGTTTCCATATCGGGAATCTACATTGAAACCACCGGGGCATGTTTCCATGGTTTCCTATCTTGGGAAACTTACGGGAAACCACAGGTTGATTGTTTCCATGTCGGGAATCTATGTGGAAACCACCGGGGTATGTTTCCATGGTTTCCTATCTTGGGAAACTTACGGGAAACCACAGGTTGATTGTTTCCATGTCGGGAATCTGTGTGGAAACCACTATGTGGTTTCCATAAAATGGAAACTATATGGAAACTACTGATGTCACGATTCCCATATGTTTCCATCGGGTTTCCAAATTTGGGAAACCTGGCTTTTCATCCTGTGGTTATTACGTCACAAGTTTAAATTGTTTAAAACGTCTGAAGAAAACAATGAAAGCGCTTACGTTTTAACAAGTGTTGCCTTTTTATTTTATTTTAATATATATTTATATATATATATAATCAATAGGCATACATGTACCCTAAATTTTTTTTATAATGAATTTAAATATATTTGAATAATGCCATTAAAAGAATTGTTAAGACTCCACGTTTAACATTATTTTCTTTAATTCTCGGTTGTGAAACAATAGTAAGTTTGGTAAAACCAAAAAAACAAAAAAAAAACAAGTTTAGGTTGTAAAAATTAACGTAGTTGATCAAAATACATGTAAATCAAATAAATACACAGACAATACGACGCATATGTTATCTTAAAAGTTTAAATATAAAGTTAAAACTTATCTATAAAAAACTATAAAGTTTTAGGTCACTAAAGACAATTAAAATTTTGTCTTTGTGTATGTACTAAATGACATATAGATCCTACGGACAGAGTGCTAAGTATTAATTTCCATAAACAATGTATATTAAATGCCTAATTGTATGCACAATGACACTATAATAAACAAATATATATTTGCTAAATTATATTTCATAAAACTGAAGTAAGGTGTAATGATGTATTCTATCTGGCTTCCGGTAATCCCAGCCTATTTAAAGAAACAGATCTCGCGAGATCTTCCTTCTTCCGTTTGGCTTTGTTGATATAGCAGACGAAATTTTTTTTATCTATTACTTATCTACTTTAATCCTTGTGGATTTTGCGTTTAACCTTAATATTTTTACTTACTTTGGTGCAGCCTTTTGATTTGGACATGGATAGTCCTGTTTGTAGTCCAGACGGGGCAGATGTGGGCCAAGATGGCAATTCTGCAAATCATGCAGATAAAAAACTCTTGTATGGCCAAGATGGCGACCCCAAAAAGTCGGGAAGTTATAGCATCCCTAAGAAAAGAATGAAAAAGGGAGCGATAGACAAAGATCGCTATGAAGACGACAGTGATCCGTCCGATCCTTATGAAGATGATAGTTCATCAGAAGAGGATGGTGAAATTGACAATTTCACTTACAAGTCGCCATTGACACAGTCGCATAGCCGTGACGAGCCACAGGCCGATTCTGGTGATGAACTAGACGCTAAGCGTTTTGATCCGCTCAGTGATGAGACGGAAAACATGCTTGATAAAAGTAAAACAAAGTATGCCAAGAAGTATTTCAAACTTCATTTATCTGAGGAAAAACATTCGCTCCCGCATTTTAGAGGATGCGCCTATACCACGCAACCAATTTTTGAATCCGCCGGATGTCGACGATTATGTAGAGGACTTAGCGGCGGATCACAAGTCTATGAAGTTCTTGAAAATGCACTATTTTTCACTGAAATTTGTACAGAAACGAGTCTCTCATTGCATGGGACTCTTATCTAGAATTTGGGACGAAATGGACAAAGCTCATGAGGACACTACGTCTAGTATGGAAATCGAGGAAGTGGTGAACTTGTTGGAAAAACTATACTCATGATTGGTCAAGTGAATGTTGCGTGTCTTTACGAACGAAGACTGAATTTCCTCGCCAAAATTCTCAAAAGTACAAAGAAAGCAAAGAGCATGTTGCGTGAAAACGAAACAAAATTTCAAGACAAGTCGGTCTTGATTGGGAACGACTTTTACACGACCCTGTACAGGAAATCGAAAGACAGAAAGCGTTCACGAGAAATGTCGAGGGACATCGTACGAAAGCCCAGAAGGCTCATTCGAGATTCGAGTTTCCAAATACGAGATTCAAATTCGAGATTCAAAATTCGAAATTCGAGATTCAAAATTCGAGTTTCGAGATTCAAGATCCAAACGAACCAATCAAAAGCGGGTTCAACATTTGATTACTTCCCTTTATTATGTTTTTACTATCAAGAAATAATTCAATATAATTATATCAAATGGGTCATTTGATTAAATTACAATGCAAGAAAAAGTGTTATAATCGCTCAACATCCCCCCCCCCCCCAAATACCCACTACACATTATAAGAGAAAGATATGCCACCCCAGTCTGTTTACGTTGTACCCCCTCTGGTATTAAATGCATTTATTTTGTTTTAACTTTAAATGTCGATTCACACTGCAGGCGCGGATCCAGAAATTTTTCAAAGGGGTGGTTGAAGTATTTTTCTAAAGCGGGGGTTGAGGGCGAGAACAGTTAAAACGTACGTTGTACACATTCATATAGTTAAATAACTCAATAGAATATCGATACAGGGTGGAGTATGGTTTTTGAAAGTGGGACGTTGATTAATCTGGGAAAAAGTACTTGTATATATTACCAGAAAGTTTTTGAAAAAGAAAGGAAAATAAATCTCCGAACCTGAAAATCCTATTTTGTAAAGGGAGGGTTTTTATTTTGCTTTTACAACCGAATTTCTTTATATAATACAACATTAGCCTTTCACCTTACATTTTCTATAGTAAAATCACAACGAAAAAATTGGAACTTTCTTATTTCTCTTTCTCTTAAAGTGCAAATCCAAAGGGGGGGGGTTGCAACCCCCGTAACCCTCCCCCGCCCCTCTGGATCCGCCACTGCACTGTCTCTAAATATACAATGTATTTCTGTCTTAGTCCATGCTATCGGACTGACTCTGCATCACGTACTAATCCCACATTTTCTCCGTAAACAGCATTCTTTCTTGTAAAGTGGGGTAATAAATAGTGTTTTTTATTTTGTTTTGTTTTGTTTTTTTTTTTTTTTTGGTTGAGCGATTATTCTGGGGGTTTTACGTACGCCAGCGATTTTTTCGTATTGTAAGGTTACACATAACAGAGAAATAAGCCCTGGGATTCAATATCAAGGGGGTGGGGTGGGTCTTGTCCACACGTACCTGTGTTTTTCTAAAAATTAAGACAAGAAACATATATTGACGCAAGCGTCAAAAATCGGCCGCAAACCAATTAATTGTTCCTTTCATGGTCCCTCTAGATCCGCCACTACATTTCTTCTCTTTGAGTTGTAGCGGGAAATTTCTTGGCACATTGTAAAACGTGCATTATCCTCGCCTGCTAGAGGCCAAATCTTGTAATATTCTGTAGCCTGTGAAGTCTTTTAATGAATTAACATTTAAACATATGTTTCAAAATGTTTATATATGTACATATGTACACGTCATTTAAAAATAAATACGAACAACAAATCCAGTTTGAATAGAGAAAGTAAAATTGTGTAATATACATAACGCAGTCTTTGCTTTAGACTACGCCCAACACATGTCCTAATTTTCTCCGCACCTCAAACATAATAGGATTTGATGAAATATTTACCTCATTCTTCGTAAGAATTTTTAATTTTATGCTTATGGTGCGTTCTTCTTTAACCTTTAGACGCTCTTTTTAATATACTACTATATTTTAATGTTAAATATTTTTTTTATTTAAATTGTTTTAACTCCACAGAAACGCACAGCAACTTCAAACTTTTATATCATAGAGCCGAGCGCCTCCTGGCCGGTAATTAGTCGAGATACAAAATTATATATACTCCTGATTTATGTAATCTATTTAATATTTAAGAATCTATGATATAAATTGATATATTTTTTGCTGATCAAAAATCCATTAATTATTTAAATTTCCTTCTAATATATATAACACTTTTTCTTGCATTGTAATTTAATCAAATGACCCATTTGATATAAATGTATTGCATTATTTCTTGATAGTAAAAACATAATAAAGGGAAGTAATTAAATGTTGAACCCGCTTTTGATTGGTTCGTTTGGATCTTGAATCTCGAAACTCGAATTTGGAATCTCGAATTTCGAATGTTGAATCTCGAATTTCGAATCTCGTATTTGGAAACTCGAATCTCGAATGAGCCTTCTGGGCTTTCGTAACATCGCCAGACCTGTCAACAAGAAACCAAGACAAAGTGTTGACCAGATCTTTCGGCAGGGACCCTCTGATGACCAGAGAAAGTCCAGAGGGTCGAGCTACTCAAGAGGCACCGGCAAAGGCGCCATTACAAAGAAACAGAGGTATGTCAAGTTTGTCAATGACGTTACATGTAAATATATCGATAGTAGTAGAACAGATGTCAAAAGTTCTAAGGGATCATCACAATCTCCACCCAGGTGTAGAAAAATTAAAATTAAGAGAGATTGTACAAAATCAAATTCCCTTGGGGGCAGACTAAAGCATTTTGTTTCAAATTGGGAAAAGATTACAAAAGACACTTCAGTCTTGACAGAGTTAGAAGGGTACAAAATGTATTTCTTAAAAACACCTAGTCATACATCTGTCCCAAAAATAAATTATTCAGAGAAAGAATTTCAAATTCTAGATGCAGAAATTCAAGAGATGTTACAAAAAAGAGCGGTGGAGATTGTAGACCCCAATAACATAGTTCAAGATCAGTTCCTAACCACTTTGTTTGTACGCCCCCAAAAAGATGGGGGGTCACGTCCCATTTTCAATCTAAAACGCTTAGAACATTTCAAAATGGAAGGTTTCCAAGTAGTGAAAAACATGATGATAAAAAATGACTTCATGTGCAAAATAGATTTGAAGGATGCATACTTTTGCATTCCAATACACCAAGCTCACAGAAAATACCTAGATTCAGTTGGGGGGACAACTCCTTCAGTACACGAGTCTTCCATTCGGATTGGCAGCCGGTCCCCGTCTGTTTACAAAAGTTATGAAACCTATCACAGCATTTTTGCGCAGAATGGGGATTCGACTGGTAATCTACCTGGACGACATTCTACTGCTGAATCAAACCAAAGAAGGGTTGATGAAGGACAGAGATCGCAGTACTGTTAAGGCTTCCCGGAGCTTAAATTGCATTTAAAACGTAACACTGCATTGCAAAGATTATTTAGAGTTTTATTTTTAAGTTATATACTTCAGTACGCCAAATTCATACAGAGAATCCTCTAGGCTATATATAAACATATCTGTTACAATGTCACATGACCTTGTTGATCACGTGACGGTCATTTCTTCATTTCTGAAATGTTTCACATAAATCGCTTTGTCGTAGGTTATTAACACAATCATTATTAACATTTTGTCACATAATATACTCGTTGCATCCTTGTTAAACCGAAATGTGCTTGGGA
The DNA here is from genome assembly GCF_032062105.1 of Saccostrea cuccullata. NCBI lineage: Eukaryota > Metazoa > Mollusca > Bivalvia > Ostreida > Ostreidae > Saccostrea > Saccostrea cuccullata. The sequence continues at coordinate 6,177 of NW_026930107.1, forward strand.
AAAGTTATACTATTTCTTTGGAACAATTTATTTCATATTAACTTCAACTTACCGACAAATCTGAGGGTATTTTCCGCTGAATATCGTCATCTGTTTTAAAACAAAGCCATCATACATTTTTCACAAGCAGGATTCAGTTAGAGGGGAAACTCCTCTTTCATATTTCCACAAAGGATATTAAATAAATCCTCATTAACATCCTGCGCCAGGCTCCTTTATACACATATTATGAATTCTGCCTCTGTCCACGTCGGTTGTTTTAACAAGCTGACTCTTTAGTAAGAGTAATAAAGCAAAGTTATCTAAATTATTCGGATATATTAGACTTTTGAAAGAATGATAAAAACACGTTTACTTTAAACTAGCATTCTGCAACTTAATATGCAGATTGAAATAAGGTGTAAAGTTTCTCACACTCCCCATTATTACAGCTCAAGTATGCAGTGACTTGACGTCATTTTCAATTATGACGTTATACATTTGTAGTTCAGTGAAGTGCATGCAGAAAGTACACTACAATATTCTCTGGGAAGCCTTATCGTACATGCGATTACCTTATTTGGTTATTATTAGAAATGAGTGTTTATTTACCTCAGGACAAAATTCAGAACATAAAAATGAAATGCCAAAACGCAATAGGATCCAACCACATTACAATCCAAGAATTGGCAAGTTTAGTTGGATCATTGAATGCAACAGTAGAGGCAGTAATTCCAGCCTCACTTTTGTCAGGGAATTACAAATCTACAGAACGAAATATCTTGTCAAAGAAAACAGTTACAAGAACAAAATCACACTATCTCAGGAATGTAAAAAAGAAATTTCTTGGTGGATCCAACAGTTAGAGGTTTGGAATGGGAAACAAATAATAACCAAAGAACCAGATCTTGTTATAGAGACAGATGCATCTACAATGGGATGGGTGTTCAATTGCCCATTTTCACAGGAAAAAATGGGGGGTCTATGGAGCCCGATAGAGAAAAAAACATAAATGCCTTAGAACTGAAAGCTGCATATATTGCTGTAAGATCAAGGACGAAGAACAAGGTAAATGTACACATTCATCTGAGGATGGACAATGTAACTACGGTTACTTATGTGAACAAGATGGGGGAGGGGGGGGGGGACAAAATCGCCCATTTTAACAAACATAGCAAAAGATCTATGGTAGTATTGCCTAGAAAAGAAAATAACTCTAACAGCGGAACACCTTCCTGGAGTTCTCAATCAGAAAACAGATTGCAATTGGGAAAGCAGGAATGTGTCGCCAGTGAAACAGCTGGAGACTGAACCCAAATATATTTACACAGATAAATTTACAATGGGGTTCTCCAGAAATGGATTTGTTTGCGGACAGGCTAAATCCACAGTTGGAGAAATACATGAGCTGGAAACCCGACCCATTTCCTATGGAAACAGATGCATTCCTAGCGAAATGTGGAGAGATGAAAGCTTATGCATTTCCACCATTTTGTCTGATACAGAGATTCATAGCCAAAGTCCAGAAAGAGAAGGAAGAGTTGGTCATTGTGACACCGTCATGGCAGACACAACCTTATTACCCAATGGCATTGAACATGTCCATTGTAAAACCAATTCTTCTACCACCACAGAGAGACCTTCTTCTGTCACTAGGGGGGGGGGGGGGGGGGCACACCCTCTGATAGTCAACGGGACACTGAAATTAGTGGCCTGAAAAATTTCAGGCAAAATAAAGAGGTGCAAGGTTTATCAACAAACACTTCCGAATTACTCGCAGCATCTTGGAGAAAGGGAACTCAAGCAGCTTACAACAGCTGCTGGAAACACTGGGCTAGCTGGTGTAACAGCAGACAAATTAAGCCCTTTCTCTCCTCTTTGGAACATATAGCTAATTTCTTGTCAGAATTGTTCCAAAAAGGTTATGGGTACATGTCTGTAAACAGTTATAGATCAGCAATTTCAGCTTTCCACCCAGAAATCAATGGTATTAAAGTAGGCCAAAGCAACCTCATCAAGCAGGTTATGTCGGGGGTGTTTAATTGTAGACCACCTATGCCCAGATACACTCAAACATGAGATGTTGGTATTGTATTAAAATATCTAATTTCATTAGGGCCTTGTGAAAATTTAGGCTTAAAATTGTTAACATTGAAAGTTGCCAGTCTCATGGCTTTGTCAACAGCTTTCAGTGCAGGTCATCAGAATTGTACCATTTAGATTTGAATCATATGCAAATTTACCCAAAGGAAATAGAGTTTAAGGTTGTGCAGCTGACTAAAACAAGAAGGGTAGGTCAAGAGCCTATGAAGTTGGTATTCAGTCAGTTTGAAAGTGAACTACTTGATGTCAGAAAACACATTTTGCAATATTTAGAGAGCACAGAACCTATTAGAAAAGGAGAAAGTAATTTTTTCTTAGTTTTTTGAAACCACACAAGTCTGTTAAGTCTTGCACAATTGTATGGCTCAAAATAGTGTTAGAAGATTCAGAGATTACTACAGATATTTTAAAGCTCATTCTACTAGAGGAGCTGGTACGTCTAAAGCAAACAAGTTTGGGTTATCTGTCAAACAAATCATGGAGAAAGCAAACTGGAAATCAGCAAGTTATTTCTATTCTTTCCACAATAGACCTGTCCAAAATGATTCAGGATTTCTCAGATTCTGTGTTAAGATTGAAGTAAATAATATCAAACCAAAACTAAAACATTTGGCCTTAAACATACATCATTATACCTTACTTCAGTTTAAGCGCACTTATAAAATTTTTACTTATTTTCAATCATCCAAATATGTTTTATTTCAGTAGACAAGTGATAATCAGAATTTCATATTGGTGTGTAAAATTAAAAATGGATCCGTTAAAGTATGGCCCTTCCTAAATATATTTATTCCTACCTTTTTTGCAAAACTACTTTTCTATTCATATAAAGTAGAATTTGCTCAAGAATGTCGCAAGGAAAGGACAGAAGAAACCTTTCATTGTGACCATCATTCCAACACTAAGATATCTCGACAACGTTTTCTCCATTAACAAAAATTTCATTTTCATTTCTATGTTGATTTGAAATCTTAAATAAAGACACTACTAACAGTGTCTGTCACGTTTTATTTAAATAAGGCTATTGTACCATAAAACAGATGTTCATTGTGATCTTACGACAAAATTGTATATGATTACATCAATATTTCTGGCTTTCACCTCTCCTAGTTATAAAGCAATATGCATGTACACTATAAGTGTATACTTTTCACTTGTATGTGGGTTTTATTTCTCCAGGTTGATTCGCTACGCAAGGGCATGTTTTACATATGAACAATTTTTAAATTCACTATGGCAATGTTTTAATGAATAAGTTAATAAATCCATTGTTAATTCGAAAATAGACTTACAATTTTGTACAGACCGAGACCATTACTTTTGCTCTAAATTTTCTATGGTTTTCGCCATTTCCCCGATCATGGAAAGGAGCACATGTACACGGAGATTGTACCCGTTCGACAGGGAATATTGACTTCTCAATGGTACTTAATTTCACCCATTTGATGTTTTTAGAGGCCAATGTTTTCTCTGCTACCAATGTTTATGACTTCAATTGAATTTTGAGCTTGATTTCTGTTCGTTATCCCCATATACTAATATATAAATGATGCACACCGCACCGGCTTTGAGTATTGTATTGTTTATTACAAATACAAGATATTTTATTTACCAATCAAGGGCCCCGAGGGGCATTTCAACATACATAAATGTACAATTTAAACATTCTTATTTTAACAATATTTTTTTTTAACTGTTATATAAATGACCAAGTTACATAATAATACTGTTCTCAGTGTCAATGATCATACATAATACAAGTGTCCAGAAGAATGTCAATGATCACAAACAATCAGGATTATTTGATTTTACATCAAATAGTCAGTATTGATTTTGGGACGCCCTGTATTGATTGTTTAAACTATGTATGAGTTATCTCGCAAGCTTCATACGAGTTAATTATACTCGATATCCGGTATACCCCTGCTGAAAACCCCACAAGTTTTTTATCTTAGAAGAAGAAGCATGCCGCCTGTGAAAACTAAAGACGAAAGTAACAATCGAAAGAGGCCGATGGGTTCGTCAGCTCGGGCAAAGGGGAGAAAAAATCGCCGCACCCAAAGCCCCGCTGAGGCACAGTCACAGTGCCCGGAGGAGGTGCCAGTTCCCGAAGAGTCTCAAGGCCATCTCCCTGCAGACGTAAGCATTTTGACAACCGACCCCCCGGTGAGTCATTCATTCACAGGGCAGGTTTACCAAATCAGCAAACTTGCTCAGCGGACAGTATAGCCGCTCATGTACCACATAAGCTTAAATTGAAAATATTGGAGGGGCAATTTATAGATCTTTCTCTCTTGCTAAAATCTGAAACGGAATTAGATGAATTGGATTCACAAGGGGAAGTTCATTTTAAAAATGTCCGTTTATGTGCTGTCAAGCGAAAACAGAACTCTCAGTTAAGTATCGAAAAGTGGACGTCAGATTTTATGATTTAATTGTACATGAGTATCATTTTCGAACACAGTGAGGCAAAAGCTCAAGAAATGCTTAAATATATATATGCAAGACATCCGCCTGGCAGCTAGTCGTTCGTATTTTTATTATAATCGGTATAAGTACGACGAACAATTTCGACTACGCAGAGTGTCAAACCCAACAATGTCGTGGGGGGGGGGGGATCCACAGTGAATTCTGGCTTATGTATGTCAACAATCAATCAAATCTCAATTATACACCACAGCCACAAGAATATGCTCATGCTAAAGCCATTGTAGGTCAATATTCCAAGAACACATCACAACATTTCCCCCCTAAAACAACACAGACAAGTGCCAAACATCCTTTAAGCTGTAATATATACAGCCAGGGTAAATTCTGTACTTTCTTCCCCAGATGCCGCTGCAGCCACGCTTGCAGTCAGTGCAGAGGAAATCATCCTAGAGTCAACTGCGCAAGGAAATAAACATCTATATACATTAGGGCATACTCCAATTAAATTTGACTCACTACGAAAATTTACAAGGTTATGAACATTCTCAATTTCTGCTTCAGGGTTTTAAATTTGGGTTTAGACTGCAGTACCTTGGTCCTAGGAGAACACGGTTAAGTAAAAACCTCCCACGTTTGTACAAAAATTTGCCCACAGCACACTTAAAAATCAAGAAAGGATTACAACTCAACCGAGTAGCTGGGCCTTTCCCACAACCCCCTTTTTAAACATTCAAGTGTCACCATTGGGTTTGGTCCCTAAAAAAGATGGGGACATGAGGATAATACATCACATATCATACCCTCATGAAGATTTAGTAATCTTTTTCATAGATTCCACAGAATGTTAAGTCAAATATTAGAGCATTGACGAGGCAGCAGAAATGATTGCAGAGCTAGGGAAGGGAACTTTTTTGGCAAAGTCAGACATAAAATCTGCCTTTAGACTTCTGCCTATTTCTCCAGCTGATTTTGATCTGTTGGGCTCTAAGTTAGAAGGGTTCTTTTATTTTAACAAAATGGTCCCATTTGGTTCCTCAATAAGCTGTGCGCTTTGGGAGAAATTTGCATATTTTTTTCATTGGTTAACTGAACAGCATACAGGCAATAAGTTTATCTTGGACTATTTAGATGATTTTCTTTTTTGTGGACCCAAATTTTCTTCAGTTTGCCACGATACCCTTGACAAGTTTAAGTCCCTTTGCGAAGAGTTGGGTGTTCCAATAGCCGCAGACAAAACTGTCGGACCATCTACTCAACATGTGTTTCTTGGTATCCTTTTTGACAACAACAAGTATATACTGACAAAACGTCAGAAATACTCAAGCTGTAGAAAGTCAAATAATATCATAAAATGGTATAAGATGTGGGCTATTGAGTTCAATATTCCAGTTGAATAAATTACATGTACATGAAACGAAATTGGCATATATTGAATTTAATTAGAAGAAATATAAAGCATAATAACGTTACCGTTTCTTTAATGATTTTTTATGTAGATATTAAGTATACTTCAACTATTTACGTTTTTGTATTTTTTGCTTAATGACGTTCATCATTTAATATATACATCAATCTAAATAGCTTGCTACAAGCCCAGTAGTTGCAAATTACGGCCAAAATGTATGACAGTCTCCTACTCCGGACCGTGGCTTGAGACAATGGGGTTCATCTAGCTGAGCGGCATGTCCAATAAATATTCCGTACGAATCCAAAAGAAGTTATGATATAGATTCCGTTACCAAGGCTTCAGATAATACAAGAATTCAACATTCATTTTGTTCTACTATTTTGCTGTCACTCAAAGTACACATCATTTGCAGGCCTGTGAAAAGCAATTTCAGTTGGGGGGGGGGGTACAGCCATGTATTTTCTAGCCATGAGAATTTGTTAACAATGGGGTAACCCGCGCCACCTTTCAGAGTCTGCAGTGGACTCGTCCAAGGATGCTTTGTCGGCGACTGTAAAATGTTACCTGAGATTCCTCCGCAAAGAAAAGCGCGAAATCTCTGTATAGAAACTGTTGTGACTGCAGAGCTTCACTAATTGTTCATTCGCCATAGAATAAAATCCATTATTTAACACTTAATATCTTTCATATACAGATGTTTTCAAGATAAGCTTCATTTTTGTTTCTAGAAATATTTTTATCTGCAAAATTATATTTTTTTTGTGTTTTTAAACTGAGTAAATCGATGACCTAGCATCGTTTTAGATAACTCAAGCCCCTCTAGGGCTTGAGTAAAAACTTGACTATGGCTCTGCCAGCAGAAAAGTTAGATAAGTTGAGGCATGTCATCAATTCCTTCCTCTTCTCAAAAAATGTTACTTTGCAAGAACTTCAATCGCTCATAGGTCAACTTAATTTTGCTTGTAGGGTGGTTGCCCCTGGTCCTGCCTTTTGCAGGCGCCTCATCAGAGCAACAATCGGAGTTTCAAAACCTCACAACAGAATTAGGCGTACTAACAACGTTAAGCAAGACCTCCTTATTTGGCAAGTATTTCTGCGGTCATATAACGGTGTTTCAGTGATCAAAACCCAATTTTTAGATAATCAAATCATACAACTTTTCACTGATAGTGCAGGGGGAAGCAACGGAGGATTTGGCATTTATTTTTTTTTGGGGGGGGGATGGGCATCTGGGTCCTGGCCTCAGTTTTGGGCTAATTTGGGTATCACCAGAGACATGACATTTCTTGAAATTTATTATTTCAGTTATGGTAGCTATTACACTGTGGCATGGGCTTTTACAAAACACAAAAATCCTATTCCACATTGACAACATGGCAGTAGTACATGTCCTTAACACGCTATCTTCTAAATCGGACAGAGTTATGAATATTGTCAGAAAGATTGTATTACTTTTACTGCAGTACACGAATAATATTCAGATAACAGCAAATACATACGCACAAAAGAAAATTCCATTGCTGATGCATTATCTAGCTCACAATGGGCCAGATTTCGACGACTTGCACCAGAGGCAGACCAGTGGCCCACACCGCTATCACGTCACATTTGGGACATTTAGAACAGGAAGTTTCAAGACTTTTGTATAGGTCGTTAGCACCCAATACTCACCAGGCTTATAACATTGCATTAACAAAGTAAAAAAATTTCACTGCTCACTATGGGTTGGATCAAAGCTGGCCTGTCCCAGTTCATCAGCTGTTACAATTCGTTGCATATCTTTCAATCAATAACTTCACTTACAGAACTATATGTCTATACATTAGCGCAATATCTTATTATCACAAAATCAACGGGCTTCAGGACAATACAAAAAATTTCAGTGTTACAAAATCTATCGAGGGTGTTAGGAGGTCTGGTGGTTAAGTAAAGACATGCGACTCCCCATATCATTTCAGCTGTTTGGTAAAATTATACAGACCTTAAAATCAGTATGCCGCTCACCATTCGAGACTTCACTGTTTTCCGCAGCCTACACTCTTACCTTTTTTTGTTTGCTTAGAGGTAATGAAATTCTATCTTTGTGCATTACAGACATCTCCAAAAGCAAAGCTAGTCAATTTTTCATAAAAATGAATAGATCCAAAACAGATCAAATAGGCAAAAGTTCAGTTCTGCAAATACAAAAATTACCTGACACGCAATTTTGTCCAAAAGCAACAATCGAGCCTTATTTGCAGTTAAGACCACCCAATACAGATACATTGTTTGTTCATGTAGTGGTACACCGATTACCCGTTTTCAATTTCAGGCAGTTTTAGATACGTACTTCTCATTTCTCCAAGTGCAAGGTCACTATAGGTCTTATAGTTTCCGCATTGGCATGGCCACAGAATTGGCAAAACGCGGAACTCCGGATCCTGATACGCAGATAAAGGAAATGGGTGTATGGAAATCTAACTCATTTTTGACTTACATCCGCCCGCAATAAATTGCCCAGCATATTAGTTAACTCTACATACTGCTATAAAAAAATAAATAAATAAATTACACATTCCACGCATACTCCACAAATACCTTACAAGCAACACCCGCACAAACAAAGGTGCTCTCAAGTAACTTTACCGAAGCATTTCAGATAAAACAATATGAATAGTTGGATCATCAATCCCATACTGGGCTGGACTGGCTGCAGCTAGCAGGCCTGGTGGAACCAACCTCAACTTAAAGGCTTCAATCCTGTGGAAGGGAGTAAGAGGACTTAAATGGGAAGAGTTACAAAAAACTGTAAATGAAATGTCAAAAAACCAGAGCCCACCAGACTTTCTCTTATCATACATTTAGGTTCAAATGACCTAACCACTGAATTAATCACTTCAAAAACTTTCTCAGAAAATGCACAATGTACATTATTTAGATTTAATGCATTATGGCCAAGTACCACCCTCTTTTGGTCTGCCATCCTACCAAGAAGGTATTGGCATTTTGTACCTTTGGGAATGGGAAATAAAATTAACCAAAAACATATCAGAATCAATAAATGTATGAAGAATTTCATGGCAGACCAAGTGCAGGGTTTGTACATTGGCCACGATCACAATATTAAAGCCTCAGAAATAGAGCTGTTCCGAACAGATGGTAAACACCTGTCGGCCATAGGCAACAACATATACTTAAATAGTATGCAAATATGCAAGCTGCCTTAGAACATTTTATCGGGGGGAGGGGTAGTCATTACCCACCATCCGACCTTTAATAAGGCTATTTATCAGCTCCATATTATATATATATATATATATATATATATATATATATATATATATATATATATATATTTATATATATGTCATTGTTTCCACTAAATCTAACATTGTTTCATTCTAGGAACATTTGCATATGTAAATTCATTGTGTTTGTTAGCAGAGCTCAGGCTGTTATAATTTGTTCATGATTGTTATGAAAATTTAATGTGATAATATACCTTTTGTATCATACCTTGTAGATGCCCTATGTGTAGTGCTCATTCAATGGCTTTAATTATGAAGTTGACTTAGTATGAATAGGAGTTGCTTATTTTTGATCTTATTCTATATTTGGGATCATATTTCTGTTTCTCTAACAAATGGAAAAGGTTATAAGGTAAAAGGTTTTTGTAGGGGAAATTGTTCCAATGTCTGTGGCGGGACTGGGGAGTGCGCAGTAGTAGGTGTTGACACTTCCAGCTCCAAAACCTGGGTGTCCCCCCACTTGCTCCCAAAGCAACGGGTTTAACTACAGAATTTGATTTAAAGTGTAAAAATTAAATCTAAATATACAAAGTCAGGACACATTTAACTGTTGCCAGTATTCTAACGTTTTTGGCATAGTGGGGCCCACACCGGGTGTGGCTGGGGCCACATCCACCTCAAATGAGTGAGAGAATGCTACAGGCTGGTGCATGTAACAATTAGGCTTGTGTATACCTCCATCATGCAAAAGTTACACCAGGTAGCACTGCAGGAGACAGGGTGAGAAGGGCAGGCCATGTCTGCCTCCTTAGAACGCTGGTGATCGTTCAGGCTCGGGCACTGATGTTCACGCAGGCCCCCAGTGTGTCCCTTACATGTGAAGTTAAACTGGCGCACTGGTCGGCTCCCGAGTTTCCCCACAAAAATATTAATGCGGCCAACATCCACCAATTATTATTATTAACGTAATAAAAAGTTGAAATGGTAGCTTGTTTTTTTTCAGTTATCTCTCAGGAATTAGCATGTAGAAAACAAAGATAACCAAAGTTTGGTAAAAAGCTATGTATTATGGGAATTTGATCTCTTTGGTGAACTCAATGATTAATACAAAAATGTAATGCTATACATGTATAAATTTAAATGGCTTAGCATGCATAAACATGATGACAGAATCTATGTATTTATACATTTGTTTTTTTTTACCATTTTCAGAAATAAATTTTCCAAGTAAGCATAACATTTCTTTATTTTCATTCTTCAATATCCATGTAAGTTTTACAGCAGGTGTCAAAAAAGAGAAGTTTGGGTTGATTTTTGATATTATTTCCATTAATTGAAACCTTTCATTGCTGTATTTTGGACAAATGAGCAAAAAATGTTGTTCATCTTCAACTTCCTACATATTACGTTGAGAACACTTTCTAGATTCAGGGGGAAGTCCTGCATATCTTACCCTTTCAATATTTAATTGATATGCAGAAATGCGAAGTTAAGTTATATTTTTCCTCTGATCATAGTTATTGACAATGTGGAGATAGTGTTCTCTTCCAAAATTGGTTTTGAAGATGGAATAAGTTCTTAGTTTAACATCATTTTGTTGCCTATTTTCTCTATACCATTGGTGTATAAAATATTGTCTTATGATGCATGATGACTTCTTTTTAAATGAACAAGTACTATATTTTGATAAGTCAATATTTTTGAAAGCAGTTAAATTACCCAAAATTGTCTCAATGGATGCAAACCATGATGGTTTATCTTCTAAAAAGAGGCTTTTTTAGACGGAGTATGCTTCTTTGAGTAGGACAAAAGATGGATGTAATGTTTCTAGTCGAAACCAGTAACTTAACATAGCTTTAATAACTGAATGATACAGTGGAAATCTACATTGCATTGCATGCATTGTTTCACATTTTAATTTGTTAAATATTTTGTCCATGGTAATATCTTTTGAAATTTAGAAGCAAAGGGGTTGAAAGCCCCCCCCCCCCCCCCAAAAAAAAAAAAACAATTTCACAACCATACTGAAGAAGAGAAATGGTATGAACAAATAAATGAAGGTTAATATTGACATCATGACAAAGGGACATAATCTCTCTCTGTAATTTTGAACATGCTTTCAAGGCCTTCTGATATAATTCATTTTGAGCAGAGGTAAAAGAACCTGAGTTACAAAAGTAAATACCAAGATGTTTGTATTGTTTTACACATTCAATCAACTTATTTTGAAAAGAAAACTTTTCTGATATTCTTTCCCAGCTCTGTTAAAAATCATAATTTTTGTCTTGTATAAGTTATCATTTAGACACCAATCATTACATTATTTGTCCAGTATATCAAGTTTTGATTGTAAACCATTCGAAGTGCTTCATAGCAGGATTAAATCATCAGCAAACATTAAACAGTGTATTATGTGATCATTAAGAGTAACAGAATCTAAAGAGTTATCCATGTATTTCGGCAAATCATTTATAAATATTTTAAAAAGATTTGGGCTCAAGTTATCCCCTTGCTTAACACCTTGCTGGATTGGAAAAAATTAGTAATTCGATTATGGATTTTATGCCCCCGTAAACAAAGTTTCGGGGGTATATAGTTTTTGTCGTGCCCATCCGTCTGTCTGTCTGTCTCTCTCTCTCTCTCTCTCTCTCTCTCTCTCTTTCTCTCTCTCTCTCTCTCTCTCTGGCTGTTTGTCTATTTGTCCGCAAAAACTTTAACTTTGCCTATAACTTTTGATTTAGTGGAACTATAACATTCATATTTCACACGTTTTTCCTTGTGACAAGACCTTTCTTTGGGTACCACCAAAATTGACTTTTTGACCTTGACCTTGGAGTTTGACTCAGTTTAACACAAAAACTTTGAACTTTTACTTTGGCCATATCTTTTAAACAGTTGAACCAGGGCATTTATACTTGATATGTGTCTTTTTTTAGAAAAGACCTTTCAGTGGATACCAACAACCTTGATCTTTTGACCTTGACCTTTGAGATTTCCGTACCTATGAAAAAACTTTAACCTTGGCTATAACTTCTGAATAATAACTACCTATTATTCAAAATAATTTTTAAAAAATTCCTATTACACCTGTTACAGTGATCCCTCTATAATTATTTTGATCATTCTTATCACCACCTTTATAAATTGTAGAAATGTATCTACATGACCAAGCCTTGGGATATTTTCCTACTGGACAAAACCATATTGAATAATTTAATAAGACTGGATAGTAAAACATGCTGCCCACATTTTAACATACTATTTGAAATTTTATCTAAACCAGGAGACTTGTTATTTTTAAGTTTAGCAACTGCTTGTGATATTTATGTTCCCCAAACGAAGTTGGGGAACATATTGTTTTTACTCTGTTTCTTATTATTATTTTTCTTCTTCTTCCTGGGTACTTTTTTGTCCGCGAGTGATCTTGTGAACTGTTCACCCGAAGTAGGTAAAACCTTTTTAGGGTTAGTAGACATGTTATGTAGATTTGCGGAATCAAGGTCATTTTGCGCGCACGTGCTTGCAAGAGCGCGCAAGTGCAACACGTAAAATGACCAACATAATAGATATGGCCGTAACTTTTCTATTTTTTGATTATATGCTTTGAAACTTATAATATAAATATATAATAGTATTATACACATGATTACATGATCAAAATAGCAAGATCTCACGCGCATGCACGTGCGCTTCGCTCTGATTGGCTGAAACAAAAGTCTCAATATCTTTCTTGTTTTTTGACGAAATCCTTTGAAATTTTGAATATAGCCATGCATTAGGATATCCTACAACATGGTATATAGCAATTATCATGAAAACACGTGCATGCACATGCGCTGCAATCTGATTGGCTGAAATTTTAAATAGCTATAACTCCCTAGGTTTTCAACCAAACAGGATGGGATTTGGAACATAGATATATATAATGGACTTCTACAAGAAGGTATGGTCACCATGCACATGCATACAATGCACGTGCGTGTACGTGCGCTGCAATCTGATTGGCTGAAACTTTAAATAGCTATAACTCCCTTGGTTTTCAACCAAACAGGATGGGATTTGGAACATAGATATATATATATATAATGGACTTCTACAAGAAGGTATGGTCACTATGCACATGCATACACGTGTGTGAACGTGCGCTGCAATCTGATTGGCTGAAACTTTTAACAGCTATAACTCCCTTGGTTTTCAACCAAACAGGGTGGGATTTAGAACATAGATAGATGTAATAGACTTCTACTAGTAGATATGTCACCATGCTCATGTATGCACGTGCGTGCACGTGAAATGGGTAAAATCAAAACTACACTTGAATGAGCGTTTTTTTTATACTTTTGGATTAAATACTTTAATATTTAGCATATTAAAATATATAGATTGTGTAGACAATTTGATATGGTCATTACGCACATGAATTCACATGCGCACGTGTGCAATGATAAAATTTGAATGAACATCGTACACTTCTGGGTAAACGTTGTTAAAGTCTCAAATGCTTAGAGTTTGTGTTATTTAATTACGCTTACAGGGAATATGACTATAAAAGGGAGTTGGGGAGCGTTTGGGGAACATCTGTAACGGTCCCCGTTACAATTAGCACTAGTTCTGATTGTTTTATAGGAAAATCTAATGTATTGAATATCTTTGTGGATTCCAGCTGTTCAAGACTTTTCTAGAGAATATTTACTCTTTGGAAATAAATCTCTTTAGTTTTACTTAAAATCTGAAAATGATTTAGCCAAGTATCTGAATCAATGGAATTTTCTGATCCGTCTGTCTTACACGAGTCTCCTTCTTTAAGATCATTAACGAGTTTCCAATACATTTTTTGGATTTTCTTCATGCAAGTTTTCTAACTGGTTTAATATTAACCTCTGGTACTCTTTACGTGCCCCTTTTCTACTTTTTGAATGTCTCTATATAATCTATAGTAGTGACCTTTTACGTGTGGATCTGTACGATACCTTGACAATATCTTACCATAGCTGATTAAATTCATATGTTGCCTATGTAAATTACTGTTAATCCATTTTTTAGATTTAATTTTTTTAATTTGAGAATTAAGAGTTGTTAGCTGCCTGAATTATAATATTATTAAAATAATCTTATGCCTCATCAACAGTTTCTTGTGCAATTTCAATGCTTAAATATTTCTTATGAAAGTCCGATAACTTATTTTGAATATCTTTGGATGAGAGAGCAATTAAAAAGTTATGTTCCGAGTTATCATCCCATATATAATTGGTGGATAATGGTTTTGTATTTAAAAATGTATTTTTAGTTTTTCTCAGGTAAAAATTTGAATTTAGCAGATAAGGACCATTCAAGTTTACAGTGTGTTTCAGAGAATGTTGGAATAAAGTCCGCTACTTTGAAATACAAAATGTTTTCAAAAAAGTCTTCAGATACAATGACATAATCAACAATACTTGAACCATTAGGAGTATGACGTGAACTGGCCAGACATATCTCCAAGGACTCTGCCATTCAATTTTTGAAACTGATTCCCAATACATAAATCTAATAGATCTCGGCCTCGACCATCAATCTTTTGATCTTTACTCTTCCTTGTAATATGATTTTATTAGTGCTGTAGTTACGATCTACAGGGATAAATTGATGGTCATCATTACATATGAAATCTGACTCAGTTGAAGTTCTACCATTAAAATCTTCACACAATAAGATATCTCCTTTCCCTTTGAGATTTCCAATATCTTTGTTATTGTTGTTCAGTATGTCAATTTCAAGTCCTTGGGTGTAAGTTGATCCACTGGGTGGATTGAACACAACACATATAAAAAAAATCCTGATCAAAACCAAAATAAGTTTTCTCAAGTTTTATCCATTGAAAGTCGGGGCTTGTATTTTGCAAATCTTTACGTAGGGTCGTAGATGTTGTTTAACAAGAATTCCCAATCCTCCAAAGTACCTATTAGTTGTTTTGTAATTTTTCTTTGAGTAAAATAACAGTAAAATGAGCTCAGACTGGTAATCTTGTAATTGGGATCAAGATGCGTTTCTGCTTAGAAAACAAAATCATATTTGGATATTTTCTTAATAAAGATTGGGTCATTCGTTTTGTCAGAATGCTTTGATATTACATCATTTTCTTGTATCAAAATTAAAAAAAAGTTCAAAAAACTTACAACTTTTAGAAAAATATTTAAATAAAGGGTGTTAAGAAAGTTCGTTCCACATATTTCTTTTATTTTCGAGAAGAAAAACGATAAGAAGATATTTACAATTTGTGATATTTCATGTTTGCAGAGTCCATTCTTGCTACTGATAAGGTTTTAACTGTCTTTTGTTGAATCAATAAGAGGAGGTGCAGCTATTATAATAGATGAAGTCTGTTCAGAAAAATTAGAGATGGCGCATATTTGTGACGTATATTCAGTACACATGTCAAAACATCCTTTCAAATACTATGCAAAAATTACCAGATCTGTGAAAAATTTCAAAATGACACAGCTGTTCTTTTGAAAAGTTATCTATCGTTTTTATACATTCACTCATCAGCTTGTCTGACGCAATATAAGCTATGAAGAAACAAATGTAAATTATCCTTTATTTTTACTCAAAATGACCAGCATTTCTATCATTCGGGTGCTCTAAAGATGTTACATATATTTTCATATGGAAGAAAAATTCTATAATTTCTTACAAGAAATGAATTGCTACAAATCTAAAGCACACTCTTGTGATTGTGTCAGACTTGAAAATTTATCTTTTTAGTTAACCACTACTTTGAAATTTTTGAAAATATTTCATGATGGGACGAACTTTCTTAACACCCCTTAGATCCCTTCAGCAACTTATCATTTTGGATACAATATTAAGCGAAAGGGAAATATATATATATATATATATATATATATATATATATATATATATATATATATATATATATATATATATATATATATATATATATATATATGTTTAAGGTGTTGTCACATAGCTATCATTTTTAACTCAATTGATATCTAAATCTGTACACATTTTAGGACTATTGGCAAAAGACACCAAGGGACGGTGCTTATGGAAATCAGATAACTTTTGTACCTCTTCCACCTCGTGACAAGTGCAAATAATCTAAAAATATTTACAACGATACAAGTGATATTTTTGTTTGTACCTTCAAACAGAAACTTATATAATTATTGTATTATCTAATAGATTGGAATGCATATTTCAAGGATCATTGACAAGTGACACCAAGGAACGATACTCTTGAAATGCAGATAACTTTTGTAACGTACATGTAACTGTTCCACCTTGTGTCAGATGCAAATAATCCCTAAATATAGCACAATTAAAGTATTTCTTAATATGTGTTACATGTTTGTAGTATTAGTAACAAATCCTATACTGTATAAAAAGTTCTTTACACTGTAACAACTAGTAAACATAAACAATGAACAATGAAGAGGCTTAGTCTCTGTACTGGCGGCGAAATCCCCGGAATCTGGAATGAGACCTGCTTCTGGGTCTCTGTTGGCCTTGTTGTGCAGTAATTCCCAGTACGCAGTGGATCTTCCATTTGAGATTTTTTGCCAGAAAAGATACACCCTTCGTTGATAAATGGTATTTATCCTCAGCTAATAGATCCTGAATAGGGTTTCCATTGGATGACATATTCCCATGATCAACATAATGTAAAGGATCTTTCATTTCCTCCACCCGTTGTTGTATAAGGGCATTGATTATCCTGCCGTTGGAATTGTGCTTGGTATCGTCTCCTCTCGGCGTAGTGCCACTTATAATAATTTTTGTAAGTGAGCATATGGATATGATGATATCTACAATTTCAAACAGCTTGTTAACACAAACACTAGGTGAGCTGGATTTTAAATCATTTGTCAAGGTGGGTAAAATAATGACATTTGGCGATCCCTGATATTCAATTATAAAATTTTTCGTTTCATTCAATGTTGTTTTGACAACTTTCATGGTGTGCACTGCTACTGACAATTTGTTTTCTTTGATGTTTTTGACATTTGAAGTACTAACCAAAAGCACTTCTGGCTTTTGCTGTTTTATGTTTGTGTTCTTTTCAATGTGTACTTTACTTCTCAGCTGTTGGTTTTCTTCTCCCTTTTGTTCAGTATAGCAGATAAATTTGCGACCTTTGCTGATAAGTTATCAATTTCGGTATTTTTTCATCTAATTCTCGCACCACGTGATCTGATTCAACAGCTTGTCCATGAGCTAGGTTTTGTAGTTGTAAAGGAGTAGCTGCAAGCATATTTTTCTCATGTTGAATTGCCTCTTCATATTGTGTCTTCAACAATAACTTGTTTTCTTTTTCTATCTGTAGTTGATTCTTCAGGTTTGTTATTTCTTCTTTCAATTTTTGTATTGTCTCTGTTGTATCATTAGTTGTTGGCGTTGATGCTTTGCTCTTACCTGGGTAATAAGGACTTCAAGTATCTTATTAGTGTTTGATTGGTAACCAAGGTCAATCTTTTGGAAACCTTTTGCTATGGCCTTCTCCAATCTCTCATTTGAAATGAGTAGAAGCTTAACCTCTTCCGAAGCTATATTAATGTCATTGTGGTCTTTTGAGTCTACTTGTTTTAGAGCGGTTTCTTCTTCTTCTTCAGGACCGTTCACGGTAGCTCAGTCGGTAGAGCGCTCGCTCCGTGATCGGGAGGTCGTGAGTTCGTATCTCGGCCGCGACTGACCCAGTCGTTAAAATGGGTAGCAACTGTTCCTTCGCCATGAAGGCACTTTGAAGTGAAAGTTGCTTGTCCTTCGGATGAGACCTTAAAAACCGAGGCCCCGTGTCAGTGGCAGGCGTTGGCAAGATCCCTCACTGCTCAATGGCCCTGAGTGCTGAGTAAAGGTCAAAATTTGAAGCCCTTCACCGGCATACGGTGACGTCTCCATATGAGTGAAAAAATCTCGAGAGGGACGTTAAACAATACACAATCAATCAATCAATCTTCTTCAGGAATACTTTGTTCTGATTTGTGTGTTAATAGCAAGTTCAAAATTTCCATGAGAATTTTGAAGTGATGTTTAATGAAGAGCTGGAATTGGTTTTCTTGTATTCTGATAGTCCCTGTTGAAACAAATACTGTGACATTGTAAATTAAAGCTCCCTCTGTTGTTTTTAATTCAATTTTTATTCAAGTTTTCAGGATTGACTGGTTCTGCCTAATTTCTGGGTGAGTCGACCCAGTTGACACTTATGTCGTTTAATTTCCCTAGGTTTTCATAATACAAAACATGCAGCGCTTTGATCCATAGGCCCAATCTCTCTTCAGACGTATGAAAAGTTACAATCTGTGCAGATTCTTCGTAGATGCTTGTGTCCATGTTTTGAAACAAAGTGTTCTTTGCTTTGCCTGTACGGCTATGAAACTTCTTTGGCAAACATGAATTTGGATACACTTCGAGAAGATAATTCTTTGGATTAAAATCCAATTTTTCAAGACACACACTTTTCAGTGTTAACGCCATGCTTTTTTGTCGATGGCGGGAAAGAGAGGAAATTCGAACGGTGTTGTTATCTTTATTCCAATTACTAAGTAATGAGGAAGACTCTTGAGCCAATTCTAGTTAATTTGAAGCTATTAGAGACTTATCAACTTCCAACACTATACCTGGTTTGCGACATCGACTTAAATTATCACATAATCATATATTTTCTTCCTTGCAGAAAATTTTCTACTTGCTTCAGGATCCCGATTACAAAAAACCATTATAATACAGTTAAATGAGTTCACAGGTTTAACGTATATACATAAGTCAGATTGTACAATATATGTATACATGTAACAGTGTACATGAAGTAAAGCAGGATCATAGAAAAAATCTTTCAAACTATTCATTCTAAAAACATAAAGTAAAGCAGACAAAGCACAATAATATAAATTTGGTATTAGTAGCAGTGAGGATAAATTCGTTATATCAATGTCAATTAACTTCTGCTATCAATTTTGTTCATTTATATAAATATTTTCCCAGTTTACACAGCTCTGTTACATTTTTTGTCGACAAATGAACAAGTTTAAAAGTACAAGGGTCGTTCGTTCGTTGGTAACGTAATTTACTGTTTATCATAATGAATAGATCGTTGTTTCCCTTTGGGCAAGTGTACATGGTGACAATCACGACATTAAATGAGAAGGTGGATTGTGATTTAAAGAAAGAATAAGAATGTATAATGAAATATATGGAGATAAGAACAGTATTCGAGCTCAAATGTTAATGCAAGCAATACAAATCAGGGGCCCGTTTTACAAAAGAACTTACGACTAAGACCAAAAACTTCAGATTGTTGAAAAATTTTGCAAAATTAATAATTCACTTTGAAATTGGTTGTGTAAATATTTCTTACCACTTTCTTTTTAAAATGTTCAAAATAATTTTTGATATAATGTTAATTAAAAAGTTATATGAAGAATTAAATTTGGTCTTAAGTCGTAAGACCTTTTGTTAAACGGGCCCCAGGAGCAGAGCAATCATATAGACCTTTAAGACATCAGAGGTTGGATCACGTGCCACGGAAGAGTGATCATCCCCTGTCGATCGGTCGCACCTGCCATACACTCCATGTCATGATGGGAGAAAACAAAAAAAATTCGTAGACAGTTCAATGTGTAAATAATGACTTTACAATTTGGTTGAAAAATATCAATCATGCAGCATTGAAAATATTGATGGGGTATATTTGTTGACAAAATATTAGTATCGACCATAAATTTTGTGAAAACGAATTCAAACGAGATTGCCGATGGGGTATCATTATTTCATCAGTGTCAATAGCTTGCTCTGTTTTAGAAACTGTTTTTTTTCGTAGAGCATGCTCTTGTATATCGAATCAACTGCATGACGGAAATAAACCTCATACAGGCCATATGCTTGTGAGATAATAAGGTATATTCCTGTATACAGTGTGTACAATAAGTGATGGAAGTTGAAAATTGAACAATTTGATCAAAGACATTCAATCCCCAATTTCAGTAAGTAACTAAAGTCATTTACCTGTAACGATACCCTTTTAAACTTTATCAATTCATCAAGTCTAAATGCTGTCTGCATAAAATATAAATGGAAAACAGGCACATGCATCACCTTTATTTCAAAATGCATTTTATTTTAAGAATTCAAAATACGAACTGTGTAGAGTACGTTTTTTCTGCGATAAGTAAAATTCGATGTTCTAAAAAAAGGGACCTGTTTTTTTTTTTAAACGTAAATGATAAGCAACTTTATATATATATATATTACATATCAAAAACATATCTATTTTTACAAATTCTCTTTATAGAAATAAATATATCGTGTATCTCGTAATTTTAAAGGGAAAGAACATGCGAATTGACAATCTTTTTAATGTAAAGAAAACCTTTAATTCTGAATAACTTCTCCCACCTCAATCCCCATATACCAACACTTAAAGTTATACGTATAGAGCAGCTCGGTCATCCCGGCTGCAATAAACACGGAGACACTAGCAACAACTTACATTAAAGCAATACGCAGTACAGTTAAGGTGCGCAATGGAAATATCGACTAAATTTTGTATTTAAAAATGTATTTGTAATCGAGATGGCGATAATTTTTAGTACATTTTTTATATCGGATAATTGTAATTATGATTAATAACTACATATCGAGGACGATTATATTTTATATTTAGACTAGTCACGTGACGCAGAAGTCACGCGATTTTAGCACATTGACTTGGAAGTATTGATGTTACATATAAAAGTCACTAGTGCAAGGGCATAACCAAGTTAAATTTCCAAGTTTAGTATATAAATATTTTCAACACGCATTGTAGTTTCTAAAAAGTGCTGCGATCCTGTCTAAATTCTGCAATTTAATTGTTAAAATTATACTTGTATGACCGAATGCTATATTTTTTGCTGGTCAGCGGCATGAAATATTGATATAATTCAATTGTTTTTAAGATTTCATCAGGATCGCAGCACTTTTCAGATACCTTGAAAGTTCTATAGTTGAAATGTAAATACTTTGATCCTTAGAGTGTATGCCCTTGCACTAGATCGATTTATTAAGACCCCCCACATTACCCTCATACAAATATACGGCAGTGTAAACTAAATACGTAATGTACAGAAAATATATTAATAAAATAGTGAAGAAGACATTCAATTCAAGTTATTGGCCCATAGAATATCTGTAAATAATATTTTATTTAAGTAGAGAATACATATTTTGTTGAGAAAATATTACTTGATCTGTCTCTCGCTGCATACAAACTACGTCACGTTGTAAGAAATGACGTCATATTGACAAGTGTATTGCGATCAGTGACTTGTTTATAACTTGTTATGTGGGATTTAACTAACGACAAAACAACACACTGTAGTAAGTTTTTATGTAGTTTGATGATTTCTTACTGGTTAAATTAGCAGATAAACTCTTTTTGTGGTATTTTAAAGAAAGTTGTATGACGTATATTGTGTATAATGTCATAGTCAAGTTTTCCCGTACAAATTAGGCACCGCCTCCTTTTTGTAACCTTAACTGTGCTGCGTATGAGCTGCATCTTTGAATATTTTATTTTGCTGTTAAAATGTGTCAAAATGATAAATATGTATGTAACCTTTCTGACTAAATAGACTTAAATAAAGCAGAAGAAAGATTCTACATACAATCCAATATGAAGTTTTAAAGAAATCATTATTGTACAGGACGACCATAATGTAATTTGAATTCAATTAAAGATTATTAATAGTTCTTCCATCGCAAGTATGAACAACAGAGGTATTGTAACGTTATTTTTTCCTGTCATTGAAAAAAGTTATTTACAATTTAAATTTTATTTACAACAAAAAATTCCGACATTAAAGTTACTCTAATATTGCTTTAAAATACGACAACGCCAAGGTGTCTGTAATATATACACTTGTTGTGTTATAACTTTGTATATATATTTTATCGACTTATCAACATATAAAGAGTTATACCTCCTTATTTATGCCCATATTTTGAATTGTATTGAGGTGTATTTACATAATAGAAGACAACTTCTTTTGTTCAATAGATCTTAATGCTTTAACTTTTATCGACTGATATATTATACTAATTTTCAAATGTCGATCTAAACAAAATATTTATTCATGTCAATATAGTATTGTCGATATGAAGAAATAAATATGAAGTTATACCGACATAGATATATGAATATTTTCAAGAGAAGTCAGAAAAAGGTGTTTTTGAATTAACTTGGCGGGAGCGGGAATTCTAATTAATCTTCACTTCACTTGGGAAGCATATGTACCATGTATTTGCTATCGTGTACGATTATAGGCTGAAACAGAATTAAAGATATTTGAAAAGTGGAGATGAATAGACATCAAAAGTTAATTTATATGCATTGTCATAGGAAATTATTATACCCATCATTTTGAATAGGGAATCTGATATATTCTATCATGGTTCACTGCTTATATCTCTTGAGTTCAATGGGGATTGTAAATTCCTTATGAAGCGAAAATAGAAAGTACCTAACACTATTATAAAAGTAACACTGTTTATATATGTACTTTGTAAATATTTGATGTTGTTCCAATCTGTGGTATACATAGGATCTGACTCATGAATGCGAACCTCCACAGTCTTGAAACCTCCCACCCACCCCCACTCCCTGCATAAAAATATAATAACACCAGATCTAACTTCTTATTGCTTTAAATAATATAAAATAATTTGTGCTTTCAGCCACTCTGTATAAGCTTAGTCACAAAGTTTAAAGGAGGAAAGTGTAGTGTCAGCCAAAATAAATTGATAACAAGAAAAACACCCCAGGGATTTAATAATCAAACTGCGAGAATTTTCTCAAATTTGAGGACATATCAGTGGATCTCTGCTGTACTCAGTTTTTGAGTTGTTTTTTTTTATAGCTGGATGAGGGGCACAAAGATACTCTTGTCTCCCCCTCTTCAAAAGTGGTGATCGGCGCAATAGCCCACTATAGATTATAACTTTCAATTTGTCTCCATCTCCCTTTTTTTAATATACTTTTTAATTTGATTCAGCCTTTAATCGTACATGCTCACATGATACATACATGTAAGCTTTCACTGAATCCCGAGTGAAGTGAAGGTTCATTGGAATTCCCGCCCCCACCAAAATAATTCAAAAACACTTTATTCTGCCTTCTTTATCGCAAATATTCATAAATTAAAAGTGATATAACTATATCTTCATTTTTTTCATGTCAACAATATTATTTCGATATGATTAAATATCGTGTTTTAATCAATATCAGAAAATCAATATATTATTTCAGTCGATAATCTTAAAGCAATAAAATCTGTTGAACAAAAGAAGTTGCCTTCTATTATGTTAAGAAATCTTTAAAAAATTTAAAATATGTACATAAATTAGGAGGTATAACACTTTATATATTGATAAGTCGATAAAATATAAAACAATATACAAAGTGATAACAAAACAAGTGTAGAGCCATTTACGCTTCCGTAGTAACCTGTTTGTGGCGTGATTGCAATGCTTTGATACATATCTAAACATTTATCGTTAGTAGAATTTGATGAAAAAATGTTTATCATCAAGATTTATCTAAGGGCTACTTAAAAATAAGGATAAACGTTAGAGACAAAAGTGATATTAAACAAAGGCTTGTCTCTATTGGTATATTCTCTATGCACAAAGATTAAATCACTCGCCAAAAACTGCATTAAATACTTGTTTACATTGTGAATTAAACGATTATTTTTTTTACTTCCTAATTTTTTTTTTTAAATTTTTAAACATAAAAAGCAAGCAGAGCAAATCATTTTAGATTTATATAATATTACCGGTAAATATTATTGCGCCGTGTGATTAGGTCACGTATTGACATATGATCTGTGAATTACTTCATTCAGATATTAAGATATTAATTGTTCTCTGCATGTTTATATAATAGAGACATACCACAAATGTATATATTGAACGGTTAAATAGCAATTTTTTCGCAGATTGGGGAATCAAAATCCGGTTTAGATGTGATTATTTTTAATTTTTTTTTTGGATATTCGGGACATAGATAAAAAAATAAAGGTGATGAATCATTTTTTGAACACAAACTTGGTGGAATCCTGCATGATCTTTGTAATTTATTTTTTGGTATAAAGTTTTCAAAACAAGCAGAATATTTTCCTAAGGGTGTTAATATGATTGTTGATCTTACTCAAAAATAAATTTATGAAGGCGATATAAGTATGAAAAATGTGTGATTCAATTTTAAACAGGCACAAAAAAGAATGATCTTACCAAATTTTACTAAATGTCCGAGAAGTAGTACCAAAATGAACAACATAGCTGTTTTTCCCGCTTTAGTCTCACTGCATGTTTGTATTATTTTTTTTAACTGTGCATTTCATACCCATTACTTAAGTGCATGCGTCAACCTGATGCAATAGGATTCATTAAAGTGTAGGAATTTATTTGATGTATATGGAATTAACCACGACATCGATCTAATAAAAATATCAACAAGAAAAATACATTTTTTTTCCCGTTAGAAACAATTCAATCAGTGACTTTCTGCAAAAAAAATTGCGCAACTCATGTATGCCTAAATTCAATGCAACCAAGTTGATCAAAATTTTTTTTTTACATTTACATGCGTGATTGTAACACAAAATTCAAAACATATACTAGGAAACAACTTTTAACGCAGAATTCTTAAAAACGCTGATATTTTTCTATGAAAGAGAGAGAGAGAGAGAGAAAGAGAGAGTTATCACTCCTTTCCTGGTTAGTTGAGCTAAGTTCTAAATAGTTCATTAGAAAATATTTCGCAGATTAATGTAGAATTAGTTATAAGTTGTTAATCATATTTTTCACATCGTAAAACTATACATTTCGGAGATAACTAAAATGTTTTACATTTATTTATTGATTGAAACAATGAAAAAATCCACTTAGACGTAAACTTTTGATAACAACCGCAAATTGTATTAATACATGTACATCACATATATGTATAGTTTATTGATCGACGTCTGAAAAGTTATAATTTGTGCAGATTCTTCGTAGATGCTTGTGTCCAGTTTTTCAAACAAATTTTTCTTTGCTTTGCCTGCACGGCTATGGAACTTCTTTGGCAAACATGAATTTGGATACACTTCGAGAAGATAATTCTTTGAATTAAAATCCAATTTTTCAAGACACACGGCTTTTCAGTGTAAACGCCATGCTTTTTTGTCGATGGCGGGACAGAGAGGAAATTCGAACGATGTTATCTTTATTCTGATTAATGAGGAAGACTCTTGAGCCAATTCTAGTTAATTTGAAGCTATTATAGACTTATCAACTTCCAACACTATACCTGGTTTGCGATATTGACTGAAATTATTACATAATCATATATATTTTCTTCCTTGCAGAAAATTTTCTACTTGCTTCAGGATGCCGATTACAAAAAACCATTATAATACAGTTAAATGAGTTCATAGGTTTAACGTATATACATAAATCAGATTGTACAATATGTGTATAACAGTTTCAATATCATTTGTACATGAAGTAAAGCAGGATCATAGAAAAAATCTTACAAATGATTCATTCTAAGTTCATAAAGCAGACAAAGCACAATAATATAAATTTAGTATTAGTAGTAGTGAGGATAAATTCGTTAATTATATCAATGTCAATTAACTTCTGCTATCAATCTTGTACATTTATGAAAACATTTTCCAAGTTTAGACAGCTCTGTTACATTTTTGTCGACAATTGAACATGTTTAAAGGTACAAGGGTCGTTCATTCGTTGGTAACGTAATTTACTGTTTATCATAATGAATAGATCGTTGTTTCCCTTTTGGCAAGTGTACATGGTGACAAACACGACATTAAATGAGAAGGTGGATTGTGATTTAAAGGAAGAATAAGAATGTATAATGAAATATATGGAGATAAGAACAGTATACGAGCTCAAATGTTAATGCAAGCAATACAAATCAGGAGCAGAGCAATCATATAGACCTTTAAGACATCAGAGGTTGGATCAAGTGCCACGGAAGAGTGATCATTCCCTGCCGATCGGTCGCATCGCCATACACTCCATGTCGTGATTGGGGAAAACGAAAAAAAAATTCGTAGACAGTTCAATGTGTAAATAATGACGTTATAATTTGTTTGAAAAATATCAACCTTGCAGCATTGAAATTAATGATAGGGTATATTTAATGACAAAATATTAGTATCGACCATCAATTTTGCGAAAACGAATTCAAACGAGAATGCCCGATGGGGTATCATTATTTCATCAGTTTGTTAAAGTGTCAATAGCTTGCTCTGTTTGTTTTTGGTAGAGCACGCTCTTGTATATCGAATCAACTGCATGAGGGAAATAAACCTCATACATGTCATGCTTGTGAGGTAATAAGGTATATTCCGGTATACAGTGTGTACAATAAGTGATGGAAGTTGAAAATTGAACAATTTGATCAAAGACATTCAATCTTTGATTTCAGTAAGTAACTAAAGCCATACACCCGTATCTATTATCAACAAGAAAACATTGATGTAACCATCAATTGTCGCCCGGGAAATAAATAAAGTAAACAATGGAAATGAGTTTTGATCATCAAACCGCTTCGATATATGTGAAAAAGGCATGCGTCTAAATGATGGAGACGATAGTAGAGACTATTTTGAATACTTAAAGTTAAAGTCGGATAAAATCGAACAAAAACGATACCTTTTTAAACTTTATCAATTCCTCAAGTATAAATGCTGTCTGCATAAAATATATTGAATGGACACCAGGCACATGCATCACCTTTATTTCAAAATGCATTTCACTTTAAGAATTTAAAATACGAACTTTGTAAAGTACGTTTTTTCTGCGAAAAGTAAAATTCGATGTTCTAAAAAAGGGACCTGTCTTTTTTTTTTTTTAAACGTAAATGATAAGCAACTTTATATATATATTACATTTCAAAAACATATCTATTTTTACAAATTCACTTTATAGAAATAAATATTTCATGTATCTCGTAATTTATAAAGGGAAAGAACATGCTATTTGACAATCTTTTTAATGCTTAGAAAACCTTTAATTCTTAATAACTTCTCCCACCTCAATCCCCATATACCAACACTCAAAGTGAACTTATATGTATAGAGCAGTCCGGTCATCCCGGCTGCAATAAACACGGAGACACTAGCAAAAGCTTACATTAAAGCAATATGAGCTGCATCTTTGAATATTTTATTTTGCTGTTAAAATGTGTCAAAATGATAAAGTATGTTACTGAAACCTTTCTGATCAATAAGACTTAAATAAAGCAGAAGAAAGATTTTTCTACAATCCATGAATATGAAGTTTTAATTCAAAATCATTATTGTATAGGACGACAATAATGTAATTTGAATTAAAACTTATTAATAGCGATTTTTTCGCAGATTGGGGTATCAAAATTCGGTTTAGATGTGATTTTTTTTTTATTTTGATTGGATATTCGGGACATAAATAAAAAATGTAGGCGATGAATCATTTTTTGAATACAAACTTGGTGGAATCCTGCATGATCTTTGTAATTTATTTTTCGGAATAAGGTTTTTGAAACAAGCAGAATATTTTCCTAAGGTTGTTAATATAATTGGTAATCTTACTCAAAATGAAGTTATGAAGGCGATATAGGTATGAAAAATGTGTGATTCAATTTAAACAGGCACAAAAAGAATGATCTTACCAAATTTTATAAAATATCCAAGAAGTAGTACCAAAATGAACAACATTGCTGTTTTTCCGCCTTAGCTTCACTGCATGTTTGTATTATTTGTTTTTCAAACTGTGCATTTTATACCCATTACTTAAATACATGCGTCAACCTGATGCAATAGGATGCATAAAAGTGAAGGAATTTATTTGATGTTTATGGAATTAACCACGATATCGATCTAATAAAAATATCAACAAGAAAAATACATTTTTTCCCCGTTGGAAACAATTCAATCAATGACTTTCCGAATAAAAAAAAAGCAACTCATGTAGGCCTGTATTCAATGTAACCAAGTTGATCATAATTTTTTTTTATATATACATGTGTAATTGTAGCACTCAATGCAAAACATATACTATTAAACAACTTTTAACGCGAATTCTTAAAAACGCTGATATTTTTCTATGAAAGAGAGAGAGAGAGAAAGAGAGAGTTATCTCTCCTTTACCGTTTAGTTGAGCTAAGTTCTAAATAGTTCATTAGAAAATATTTCGCAGATTAATGTAGAATTATATTTAATTAACATAATTTTATTGACAATAGTTATAAGTAGTTAATTATCATATTTTTACAAATCGTAAAACTATACATTTCTTAGATAAACTAAAATGTTTTGATGAAATCCAATTAGACGTAAGCTTTTGATAACAACCGCAAATTGTATATATACATGTACATCACATATATGTATAGTTTAAGGATCGAAAGTTCTGTTAATTTTGAATTCAAAATTTCACAGAACCAACCGCTATAGGGGTAAACAAAGTTTGTTGATGTGAACTAATCTTTTACATGTAAACATAATTAATTTAATATTAATATTGATGTATTAGGTAAGGGGTTATTATCAAAGAAATGTATAATTATGTAAAGCCAAGTTCCCGACTTGATCTTATCTATGATGCTTTGGAGGCTTCAATGGATTCATAAAAAAAGAGAAAAAAAAAGAGGTTAATATCTTAAAAAGATATGAGATGCGTTTTGGAGAAATTAATTTTGCAAATTAAAATATGCTATTATGATAAATCTGTATGTAATTTAAACCGTTATGTTTAATAACATTGATATAAAGAATTATTTTTGTTTTCAGAAGAAAGATTTCTACAAAGGAATGTCTAGTTTTATTTTAAATGAATAAATCAATATTGTACAGGATGACAATAATTTAATTTTGCTTCAACCAAAGCATATAGATAGATCATCTGTCTGAAATATAAAGAATATAGACGTTTATATTTTTTTCTTTCATTTAAATAGTTAATTAGATGCACGATATTGCAAGAAAAATTTCCGATTTCAAACTTGCAGCTCATATTGCTTTAAATATGATCAGCTCTTCAAGACAAGAATGCCCTGAATTATTTCAAATTTATGTGTTTGTGAAACACTGATGCCCCCGTATGGCAGCTTATGGCGATTGTTGAAATTTCTCAAATGCAAGTTAAATTAAATGGCCAAGGTCAAATGATCAAAATTGTTGGTATCCAATGGAAGTTCTTCTCACAAGGAATAAACCTGTGAAATATTAAAGTCCTAGTACTAACCAATAAAAAAAAATAAAATATTGTGTTTATTTCAGCTTTATATACACAAATATCTGCATGCATTTGAAATCTGCTAGTGAATATTGATGAATTGATTAAGTTATAATACTGTTTGGAATATTTGTCACTTTAGCAGTTGTTTAAGAACTTAATAAACCCTTAAAAGATGTACATTATTAAATAAACGTACATGTATTAGAATTCCCTTGAATGTTCCTTCAGATATCATGTACATGTATATAAAAGAAACTGTTTTAACATCACTTTGGAATACCGGTATTTATACCAGGTTAATCTTTTCTCACACATCCTGTCCTACAGTAATGAAAACCTCATTTAACATTTAGTATATAGTCATTTTATAGAGATGTTATTGACATGTTCCGTAGGTACATATATAGATTTAATCCATCAAGTTTGTAAATAGAATTAGAACCTGGCTTTTATAAAATTATAGTTGATCTCATTTGTTCCACATCTATTTACCTGCAACTCTTTTAAATCCCCCTGAGCATGATGCTATACACCCTATAACCTCTCATGGTGTTTCGACGCCACTGGCATTGACCACGTTTCTATTTATTCAACCCCTCTTTTTATATCTTTTATACTTAACTTCTGGACTGAATGTTGCATCGAAATAACGACGAATATCTGAAAAGCCAAACTTTTCAATTTCATTTTAATCACAGTTTTTTTTTTTTAAATACCAAACTTCTCCATAAAGATACGTATTTAAAAATTAACTTTCGCCTCACAATTTGAATTCAAATTTTTCTTAATAGGCTTATGAAGTAATTTTAAAATCAGTGGGTGATTTTATTTCTAGCACTCGGCGAACTCATCATAATCAAAATTCAACAGTATAAAAGCAGCAAAGATCGGCAGATCGATGTAGTTAGACATTAGAAAAAGCAAGATGAAGGGATGGGTGTATATTCTGTTGCTGGGTGTTTCTGTGGTTTCGGCGAGATCCTTTCACTTCAAACTTAGATCTGAGAAGAAATCACAGGTATGTAAACTAAACTCAAAATAAAAAAAGATTCTGTACTGAAACTTGAGACGTTACGAACTCTTTCAAAAGTAGGATTTTCTCAACAAACGAGGTGACAATTAAAAGTACCGGTATATTGATTCTGAACGGTATTTTTTCTCGATTTCTTCCCGGAAATTGGGTCTGTTGCAACCACTATTGAAATAACGACCACTATTGTAATAATTATATCAATAGTGGTTGAGAGTGCATTTCAATGGCAAACATAGTTAGTAACCACTATTGAAATACGACCACTATTGAAATAATTATATCAATAGTGGTTGAGAGTGCATTCCAATAATAAACATAGATAATAACCACTATTGAAATACGACCACTATTGAAATAATTATTTCAATAATTGGTGTGAGTGCATTTCAATAGCAAACATAGATAGTAACCACTATTGAAATACGACTTCTATTGAAATAATTATTTCAATAGTGGGTGTGAGTGCATTTCAATAACAAACATAGATAGTAACCACAATTGAAATACTTCTTTTGAAATAATTATTTCAATAGTGCGTGAGATTCATTTCAATAACAAACATAGGTTGCAACCACTATTGAAATAATGTTCACTTTTGAAATAACGATTTCAATACGGATTAAGTTATTGATTTCAATAGTGCATTGAACAATGAATCCAATATAATTATATTGAAATAATTATTTCAAAAGTTGCGGACGCAGTGAAACTTTTCTTTCAATACTGGTAGTATTTCAATAGTGGTTGAAACCTATGGTTACCATAATGAAATGCACTCTCACCCACTATTAAATAATTATTTCAGTGGTGCTCGTATTTCAATAGTGGTTGAAACTTATGGTTATTATATTGAAATGCACTCTCATCCACTATTGAATAATTATTTCAATAGTGGTCGTATTTCAATAGTGGTTACTAACTATGTTTACATTGAAACCAACCACTATTGATATAATTGTTTCAATAGTGGTCGTATTTCAATAGTGGTTATTAACTATGTTTGTTATTGAAATGCACTCTCATTTACTATTGATATAATTATAATGGTGGTCGTATTTCAATAGTGGTTACTAAGTATGTTTTCTATTGAAATGCACTCTCAACCACTATTGATATAATTATTTCAATAGTGGTCGTTATTTCAATAGTGGTTGCAACATGGGTCTGTGTGCCTGGATGGTGCAGGGGTTGTTTTAAGGAAGTTGGATTTAATTTGCAAGGCATCTCTAAAACTAAAAGATTTTCATCTCTAAAACTGAAAGATTTTCAGATTCTTCATATGCATTATTTGAAGATGAATTGAAAATACTATATGTCATTCTATTATATCATTAATACAATATCCACCTACAAGTTAAATAAATCTGATTTATTGTTCGAATTGCATTGTGTAGATTTAAAATTAATGCAATTTGAATTTGAAATCAATGATATTCTTCAGGAACCAATACAAGAGACACAAGATAGTGTAAAATGTCCCTCAGGAGACAAACCTCCACCAAGACAACAACAACGCCAAAACCAAGAAAAGCCATCACCACCGCCAACAAACTGTCCGCCCCCAGAAAAGTTGAATCCAAGCAAGCCACCACCCCCAGGAAGTCCACCTCCACCAAAGGAAGAACGACAAGATCCTCCACCTCCTAAATGTCCGCCCCCAGAAAAGTTGAATCCAAGCAAGCCACCACCCCAAGGAAGTCCACCTCCACCAAAGGAAGAACGACAAGATCAGCCACCTCCTAAATGTCCGCCCCCAGAAGAGTTGGATCCTAGCAAGCCACCGCCCCCAGGATGTCCACCTCCACCAAAGGAAGAACGACAAGATCAGCCACCTCCTAAATGTCCGCCCCCAGAAGAGTTGGGTCCTGCCAACCCACTGCCACCAGGATGTCCACCTCCACCAAAGGAACAACGACAAGATCAACCACCTCCTAAATGTCCGCCCCCAGAAGAGTTGGGTCGTGGCAACCCACTGCCCCCAGGATGTCCACCTCCACCAAAAAAGGAAGATCGTCAACAAGAAATTAGAGGTTTTTTAAATGCTCTTGAAGATGTTCTTTTGAAAGATTAATTTTTACTGAAATGCCTTATTTATCAATTTTGTAATTATGTTGATCACTTATAATTGTAAGATGTAGATTACATTTAAATAGTTACATGTATATTTTTTTCGATGCTAATAGCTATTTATCACTTTGTCTACAGTAACTATTTTTAGTTCTAGGCCTATATTTTTAATAAAAACTTGCAGACAGTTTGAGTTTCATTTATGTTATATCTGGTGTTCAAGCGATAAAAACAGATCTAGAAAACTGTTTTGTGGATGGAAAACTCCCAAGTTGTTTTTCGCATTGATGTTTTGACAATTCTTCTTTTTAAAGAAAAAAAAATTGGGATATTGAGACGAATATGATAAACCTTCATAAAACCTTTTCCCCAAAAGGTAGCAAAATATGTACACATAAAGTCAAAGTCCAAAAAATATACACATGAAGTCAAAGTCCCCGGAGTATTGAAGTGTACACGGGAAAAAGGTTTTTTGTATGTCAATGTACGATACTAGTATTTCGAAAAAGGACATAATTACGTCTTAATTCAGATTAATACAATTCAGATAAGACATTAATTTTTTAAAAGCTACACAAGGAAAAGTCAACAATTTTTGACTCTTTTAGTGGACTTTCAAATTCATTTGTTACAAGTTATAATGAAAGATGACAGAAGATGGCATATACCAGACTATTTGAAAGTTAAGTTAAATAATGAGTGTCACCATTACTTTTGAGGATGAGGGCTATTCTAAAATATCAAGGGAAAAGGGGTAAAAATAAGACCTGAAGTATATGTGTTGGGAAAAAAGTATAACATCAGTCTATGAAATTCAATGTACAAAAGGAAAATTGGGGTAAGATCACCCTTGAGGTCTAAAAGAAAAATTGAGTGTACAACGGCCAGTACACAAACCTCTGGCAGTTTTACAGAGAGGCTTACTTTTTCAGGCGGCAAACATGTGCAGGAAACGATTTAGAAAAATTAACCATTTGTACGTGCTAAAGGACACAATGGGTTGTTATTCGTGACACAACGGTATATTAAAAGGGGAGGTTTGCTGATGACGCAACTCTGCATATTTATGAAAATAATATAGAGAGCACAAGGGAAAATGGGAAGAATGATGGGTACTAAACAAAGGAAATCGAAATTAAATAACCAAATCTCAGTTTACATGTCTCTGGCAAACACCTCAATAATTTCAGAAAAAACTTGGGGGAAAAGTCTGCAAATCTTTAACATACAAATTATTCGGAAAATCAAGAAATTTCTTCCTTTGAAAACAGGTTGTACATGTAGAATAGGCACCACAAAAGAGAGGAGGATATGTCTTTTTATGCTCCTTCTAAGGCATTATTTGAAAAATTAGAGTGTAACTTTGCATAAATGTATCTTGTTGGGAAGAATTTAGGAAAACGGATATAGCAGCAAAAGAAAGAAAACTTGTTTACCTTTAAATATATGACCTACATGAAAAATATCTTCATCAACAGAACTTGTATCTGATTTATATCTTTTTCAAATGTATATAATTTATGAAGATATTACATTTTTACATTCTTTGACTGCTATTTAACTGCGATTTTTTCGTCATACTGAGGAAGAATAGTGTGAATTGGTATTATACATGTATGTATTTCCTGCATGTGTTCTTGAAAGTGTGTTTAAATCCTAAATCATTAATTATAGGATATGAAAAATGTGAGGTATCAACAGAAGCGTACATTCTTCGATTTACTAAGATTTTTTTCGTCATACGAATTGGTATTATATGTATTTCCTGCATGTTTTCTTGAAAGTGTGTTTAAATCCTAAATCTATAATTCGTTCAATATCCCCTTCCCTTTAAGATACGTGACTTGTTTTATTGTCATTCGAGACAAATAAGATCCTCAAAGAAAATTATATAAATTTTTGGATCTCATTCGAATAAGTTAGGAAAACGAAAGGGGTATAATACTTCAGATCTGTAAAGTGTTTGTTGACAAAGAATTACATAAGCTACATTAAAACTAAAAGCAAACTGGTATCCTAAAGAAAAACATTTTCCCATGTGGTCTAACCATGTATTTTAGGGGCAACATGGTAATAGTTAGAACCGGGGTCCGTAAATCTCCGGAACGCGGCGAGCGATGGATCCCGTTTGAAGTATTTATTTAGAGTTTTTAAAGGATACAAACAATCTGTAAAGGTATGCTAAATAGGCAAATATTAGGATACTTAGTCGACAGATTGCTTGGATTGTTGATCAGCGATTTAAGGTGACTCATGTTGTTCAGATCCGTTGCAGATGGTTTGTACTACATGTATTTAAATGTTTCAAAAAAATTAAAATTTAATGTTCAGTCTATCTCTTACAATATACAGGAAAGGCTTCTAATTGATAACCAATGTCCTGCATTGTGCAAAGGTAAATGCTGATTCTTTGTCCCTTTTTCATCTAAAAGCATAGGAAATTTGAAAATCGAATTTTGAAACATTGTGATATCGATAAAATTCATGAGGTCTATTTAGTATACATTTACAAAATCATAAAAATATTTTTTTTTTTAATCTTATTCTGGTCGAATAAGAAAAATGAAAATAGGAAATATTCGCAATATTTTTTTTAATAATATAAAATACCGTTTTCCTACTAAATCGAAATATATATTCTAATAAGCAGAGATATGTATTTCTACAAAGTTTATCAATTCAATAAATGGTAGAAAAGGGGAAAAGAATTGTTTACTCTTTAGACTATCAATTTCCGGCCATGCCAAACTTCAAAAATCAATTTTTAAAAATAAGACAGATTGCCCAGTTCTTCCTTAGTGTCAGCAGTCCTAAAATCTAGGCTACCTGTGAATAGCAGCGTGCAATTAGATTGATTTCTTCTTTTTATAAAGATGATAAATCTTACCTTTATCAAAGAACGCGGAATTTTTTTTCATCATTAAATTTCCCGCTAATTCTTTTGAAGAATGTCCATGTTAAATTTGTTATTTTAAAAATTGTTTAATAAAATTTAATCAATGCAAAAAAAGTTATTTAAAGTGACAGTTTGAAAACTACAGTTTAAAGGCAAGGGGGAGGGGGTAAATTGTCAAAAGAAATATACAGTTTTTATTTATTAGAAGCTGATATTTGAATTTGAAGATTTTTTTCTTCTTTTTTACCAAAAAACATACGTTTATGCAGGCGATAAAGGAGAATAGAGACATCCCGGTTCAGACTTGAATAGAAAATGATCCGTCAAAATGAAGAGCGTAATATTTGTTTTCGATTCTTTTAAAAAGGTTTCGAGACACTGATATTTAATTATAAGGGGCATTATTCCTTCTATTTTAATCTAAATACCATGACAGAAACCTTCCGCTGGGGAGTTAGGGTGCTTTTGTGAGGTCGTACAATCGGACCACTGGGGCGTGTTGACTCTGACACGCTCGCGTTACAATCTGCACCACTGAACAAAGGCGCGTCAGTATTAAGTCCGCCCCTCTATTTGTTTTTAATATGTTCATGAGCTCTTAATTTGATCTAACTACCACTTAATCCGAACCCGAAGCAAGATTATGTGTGTAAACATCTTCGATTTCGGAATGTCTTTCTGGTATTTGCGCAGGCTCATAGACCGCTTTATTTCAAGAAAAATTACGAATCCGAGACCTTGGTAGTATATGTACAGTCGAGGGTACTAACGGCAAGATACTGTAAGGAATGGATCAGATAAGACATAATATATTTCCATTTTTTACACAAAGATTTGCAAACGCACACTTTCATGGGTAAGTCTAGAAAAAATCTAATCATTTTACAAAATTCATAAATTTGAATCTGAGTATATTCATACTTTATTACTGTTTGCCGTTTTAATTTTTAAAAATCTGAAAATTAAAATCAAAAAGAATTTCTTTGCTTAAAAAATTTTTAAAGCATATAAAATTTATAAGAAGAAATTCTTTTTGATTATATTTTTCAGATTTTTAAATATTAAAACGGCAAACAGTATTTTATTTTATGTTCATATTTAGTGAAAAACGTTTGCATTATTTTGTTTAATATGGAGATATAATTATTTTTTTAAATAAATAATATAATTTTTTTTAAAAATTAAGAAAATATGTCTTTTTTCAGAATTCCTGTGGAGCGTTTTACAGTTGGAGGACATGGATTCCCCTTCTCCACCCCAATGTTTCTTGCCCCTCAGCACCACCCTACGGTGCCAGCATCTACCGCTCCATCCCCCCTGCTGCCCCCTACCTACCCTGTTCGACTAGCGCCCCCTATTGGGGTACCCACCTACAACTTTTCGCAGGCGGAAGTTGACAGCGTCCTCTATGGCTACACTCAGACACGGGATGATAAATCTAATGGACACGCCCTGTCGGGGTTAAGGCTCGGAGACCTATCGCATGGTGAGTTCAATTTTATAAGCATTGTCTCTTTCGTAGTGAATATTCAATTTTAAAACATATTTGCTTAGGAAAGTAAATAAGATAAATATCGTAATCTTGTTAACTTTTTTGTTAATTTGAAATAAGTTAGATTCTATTACATCAATCATTGTCAATTTGTCAGTGTAACTTTGGAATGCTTAACGCATGAGTATATTAAATGTTATTTATATTACAAAACATGTAAAGAATGTGTCGTAAGAATTTGATTAATTGAACAATTTAAGTTAGTTTTCATACAATGAAAAAATAAGTTTCTTCTATAAATATAATCTTTTTTTTTTGAGAGAGAAAGAAAAACTTCTCGTAATCTTATTTTCCAGTCATATTTGTATTTTTCATTATGCATTTTTAAGGGATACATTGAAATATGGGCATGTGTAATTTTTATAAATATTTGGTTCATCTATTTGGTATTGCAATAAATGCCCATTTTCGATTATTCGTTATATTCTATATTTTGAATTAAAATTAAAAAACAAGAGTGAATTCATTGATACAGTTGATAAATTATCATGAGAAAAGTGGAACGATGGTATAAGAATAGATAAATACATGCACATGTAAATAAAAAGTTTAACATTGTTTAATGTACAAAAAATGTAAATATTGATAAATAAATTACACATAAAATAAATAATTTTTAAGCATAAAATAAATGATCCAAACTGACGATCGTGTAATGATATTGAACATATATCACTGCATAATTCAAAAGGAATAGAATATACAAAACGTTTGTTATAAATGAACATACATAACTTCTTGCAATCTACTTCTTATTTAAAAATCTAATTGTTTTATTGTTTTTAATCAAGGATTTTTAATAATTTATATATATGTGTTGTACTGTGTACGGATGCGCAAAAATATTAATAAATATTAATCATACTATTTCATATTGCTATCAGAAAGGGTAAGGTTTAGAATATATACAATACATAAAAGTTAAGAAAAATTAGAAAAAAAAAATATTAAGTATCATATCAGTAATAACATTACATAATACGAGATCATTGACCGCAGTCTTAAAAATCTGTGCATCAAATGTCTTAAAAAACTTAAACCCCCCTGGTGCGTTCAGAGATATTAAAGCGCGTTCAATCTTAAAAGGTAAATACTATTAATACTGGTATTTACCCCTAACATCACAGTTGACAGAATACTAATAGAAAAACGACGATTCGTGAGAAAGAAACTAGAGTCTATATCTCAAAAGATGCTGAAAAGAACAATGGGAAAAGTGATCTCCCCTGCGGCAGACATGAGTACTTATAAATATACTTAGACAGCTGTTCTATTTTGATAGTGTATCAGAAATGTTTAGTAAGAAAACACACACATCTTTATGTCCTAATTTTACTTAATATCTTTTTATTAGTTTCCGTGGGAATTTTCCCCATTTCTCACAGAAAATATTTTATTTATAATTCAAATTAATACTTAAAAAGGAATACAAGGAATTCTTTTTTTCCAAATCTTTTAGATTAAAGTTGAACTATTGAAAATATAGAATGTGTTTTTAAAATTTGATGAGATACATCTCTCTGTCTCTTATAGGTGACAACGAACGTTAAAATATATTTTTAAAAAACTGTTTTGAATAGACTTCCTTTCATAACAGCAGAAGTAGTGAATAAATCTATTTATTCCCTCAGATTAAATTTTAAAAAATCCTTTTTTTTGGCTAAAATAAATTAGGGCATCAATTTATAACAAATTTTCCAAAAATAATTACATACTTGTATTGGAAAATTTAATTTAATTATAATTTCAAATGTGTTAGTAAACTATCGTATCTTCAATGCAAGTGAAAATAAAAAAAAATGCTAGAATTATTTTCTTTCTTATCGCTTTTGACTGATGCCACTATGAAAAGAAATCTGTTATTATATGCCTTCAGAGAATAATAATTTCTGTTGTCCATTAATTTATTGAGGAACCATGTGGATATTAAATTGCTTTGCTTTCCTACAAAATTTAACTTGCATTTCTTGTAAAAATTAGTTTATTTAGTCAATTCGCATGACATTAATTTAAATATTTAACGAGCGAAACGAGTAAGTTTTGAGATTTTTTTCAAATCCTTTTGATTTATTCGATGATATGATCAAAATATTAAAAGTATGATTCCTTTGTCAATAAATATATCAAAAAAAAATAAGAATCACAAATTGTATAATAATACTCTTTGATATCAGTTGCATTCCTTTAACCGTTAAAATAGAAGATAATATTTCAAAATTGATACGACAAAACTTCTGCCACGTCATTTTTGCGATTAGAACTTTTCTGAATTCAAGCTGTCTCAGAATTTAAACTCATAAATTAAATTCCAAACTAATAATCACAAAATAATTGAAAGCAGAGAAAACCGAAAGAAAACAACATTTTGAATACCAGGGGTTCTGATATTTTAAAAAGAACACACGAGAATAAAAACTAATTCCAAGCTCAATATTCATTAAGTGGTATAGTATAAGCAGACAATAGGGCCCTGGAACAAAACTGTTAATCCTTACAATGACAAAATGTTTGTCATAGGCGGTATTCATCGCTCCCTCGTCAACTCGGTTATACGATTAACTTGTAATTTAACTAAGCCGGATTATTAAAGATTTCTGCTCAAAAGAAGTAATACATTACTTCGTGGATTATCTTCGTTAAGTTTATTACCTTTCACTAACCTCTAAGAGTGTTATTCGTTTTGTTATTTCAACAGGTTAATTCTGTAAAATAACATTACCGGTGGTTAAATTATGATTGGATTATGACAGCCGTTACAAAAAGCCGTGATTGGATAAAATAGTGATCTATGATGTGTTGACCACAAGTATCAAAAGATTAGACCCTTAACTAAATTTTAACACATTCCAATTAAAATAGTCAGTGTTTTTACATATGGGGAGATTAACGGACAACACAAGCATTGCTTTACTTATTCTCGATGCAATCTTAAAAATGTTTTGCCAAAGGACGCGTGTCTTTCAATAGCGTGTTTTGATTTCATTTTCAGTATAGCAATATTTTGTTTGGGTATTTATTTTCTTCAATTTAGACTTCTTTTAGCCGTGTCTCTCCATTGTTCGTTGTAATATTTGACATGTTATTCTTATTAAAGTTCGACCCCCTGATAGACTGATTATTGACAAAAGTATTTTAAGTTCTGTAGATTACATGCATTATTCGTGTTATTAATTAAAAACTGCAAACAAGAAACATGTAAAATCTTTTAATTCTTTCAATATGGTATGCCCCAAGAAATCTTACGAGTGCGTTCATGTATATTTTATTGTTCATATTCGGTTTCTATTTTCATTCAATTAATTTAAATTTCTACAAATTAAAAAATACTACAAAAAAGTTATACATCCATTTCTAGATTATTGCATTTTATTGCATTATCATCTTTAACGTTCTAGAGAAAGGAAGCTTTAGGGTTGTGTAACGGAATTCCAGACTTCGTTACTGTATCGGATTAAATCAAACGAGTTTGCTAATCAGACAACAATCGCACGACAAACTCTCCAGAGATTTCATTAGGAATCAATTTTTTTCCCTCATGGCCCTAACTCGGATCTTCAATGGAGAGCGTGTTTACACTTGTCCAAATAAAGATGTAAAAGTGGACACTTGAGAGGGTGCAAACGGCGAAATTTAGCACATGCGCGTCTTGTCCGAATTTGATCATTTTCTATCCACTCTGTGGAGAACCACGAGATTTAATTTACGATATCCTATTAATATGTAAGATCACTTCATATCTTTCCAGTAGTTCAAACATGCCGACAATCACAAGCACATCAGCCTCCCTAAAGATCAGCTGTAATAATTATTTGAACAAAAATTGGATTTCATGGAAATGACATTCACCCCTAGAAAACCCCGCAACTTTTATGGTAACTTAATCAAATGGGTCTTACAAATATGGAGAGGAAAGTGTTTATAATAAACAAGCACCAAGAAAAACTGATGAATCAAAGAAAGAAAGTTTATAAGGCATCTCTTGATTGAAAGCATATAGAAAAGGGAGTTTACAATCAAAATGCGTCTTTATTTTATAACTGATTTTCGGTTGTTTTTAATAATCTGTGGTTAACACATTAACCGACATGTAACAGAGACAAATAAATAAATTAGTCGGTACGTCGTGGCTGTCTCGTGCCTTTCCTCTTCTCGATACATCTGTTGGGGACATCTGTCCGACTGTAAAATTAAAACAGAACTCGTCAACCATATCAAAGGACTAAACATGAATATTACATGCAGAAACAGCTTAATGTATATATTTTTAGTAAAAAAGAAGAATTAATGATAACCATGGATTACTCATTTATCGTTCAGAAAAACATTTTAAGGTACATTGAAACAAAAAGATAGTAAAACGAAAAGATCAAAATATGTATTATTATTTACTGGAATCTTTTCAGATATGCTTTGTTTGCACAATAATTATTAAAAATATAAATTCACACGTGTCCACATGCCATTAGATTTCTGATCTACCTGTTTATGAGTAATTAAAAAATAACTGAGATTTTCAAATTAACACAGTTCATTAACTTTTTTATTCCCAAAAGCTACCTGAGCTAGAAAATAAAAATACGAGATTAAGTGTAGATTTACCTGATATTTGTTATTTACGTTCAAATTCAATTTTTCACTGATTTTGAACTTATTAAATATCCCCTCGTTTCTATGGTTAAATTGACTTTAAACTATGTCTGTTATTTAATTCCGAGTCGGAAATCCGAGTTTGAATCTGTGATGTCTGTGAAAGGCGATTGATTAAAATTGTGTAATTTATAGGAAAGTCCTATCTTTAAATAAAGCAACAAAAGAAATAGAAAGATCGTTTTAATTTTAGTTAGTCTGAACTTATCGAAAATACGCCATATACGACTTAAAGAAATCTACGGCATTTTTTTTTTTATTTTTAGGCATTGATAAGATTTTGTCCCGGGAAGGTATTTCGCCTGATAAGAAATCTATGAACGACAAAGGAAAATTTCAGGTTTCCAGAAATCTAGTTGAAGCCAGTGGTATAGGAATTCCGGAAGGTAAGTATTTGATAAAAATCCTATAATTTGAAAATTTTACTAAAGTCTTAACATAGAAAGATGACTTAAACTAAATTAAATATTTTAGAAGTAATTTTTTTTTCAAATACAGGCCTGGCGCTGTTTCACACGACGCACGCAGGCGTACATCATTATGGAGTTTTCTGCACGAAAACTGTGCTTTGCAGAGGTACCCGGTTTGGTCCATTTAAAGGAAAAATTGTAAATACCAGCGAGATTAAAACAAATGACGACAATTCTCTTATGTGGGAGGTAGGAATGCTATTAAATCTCTACATTTTTATTAATTAAAATCGACAGACATGTTCATTTTACAGATTGCAATACGATATGAAATTTTCGGAAAATTATTAAATTTCTTACAAAAATTACAATCATTTACTTAATTTAAACACACAAAAAATTAAACACAAAAAATTCCGCTCTGGCTAATTTTTAACGTGGATAAAAATATATTTATCACTCTAACTATGTATATTTTGTCTCCTGTGCCCTTTCCCCGGAAATAAATTCAAGTTTAAGCAACAGTTGTAGAATTTTGTATTTTTTCTATACTTTTCTGCGTCTCTGTATACGTGACCAAATAAGATTTACAGCCTGTTTGTTAGGACATCGGTTTCACCGTTTGAATACAAGAAAAACGATACCTCTCTTGGTACAGTCTTTTTCGATTTGAAATACAAAAGACCAAGATTAAACGAATATTACTTACAACACCTGCAGTGTTGACATAATATCTGTCTATTTAACACAAGTACTTGATGGAAAGCAGCTGTTTGCTTACACTTCATTACTATTTGTAGTACAGAATGGATGTCTGAAGTAAGCTCTACCATAGTCTGTATAAACCAGGACACACGCGGCTCTAAATCTCACATTTGTAAGCACGCCTCAAGAGCTCGAATTAAGTGTAACCAAGTAAAGAATCGTCAAAATAAATATTTAATTCGATACTGCACACACCATTTATTCGCGAATTGTTCATATGACAACTCTGTATTTGGATTGGGGTCGGGATGTTTGCCTACATTGTATGACTTCAAGTTATCGCGAGCCCGATTACCAAATTTCAAGTGGTTAAAGAGACATTTATAGACATTCGTGCAATTGACGGTAAAAGAACGTGTTGACAATTCAGGATGTTAATAATCTTTTGACAAACAGTGTTCCTTAAATTGTCTACTTCTTTTTGCAGTTGATCACACCATGTGGGACAATCTTGCTTAATCCTGCAATATATATCTTTTAGTAGACTATCAATAATGCGATATAAGTGGCAGAAAAACTATAGCATCACCTCTAAATACAGACTGCAAAATTGTCATAATAATTTTTCGAAATTCTTACAAAAAATAATTATAAATATTAAAAAAAAATCCAAACAAAACACTGAAGCGATACTACATAATTTACACTCAATTTGAAAAAAGGTTAAGCATCCGTTCTTTTTACAGCAAAGTAAAATTAAAGTTTACATTCCCTTTCCTGGTCCGCGATCCCGTGCGTTGGGTGTTTTGCTGAAGGGACTCCGCAACATGTTGTAGTATCTTACCCATGACGTTTTGCCC
This sequence comes from Saccostrea cuccullata, assembly GCF_032062105.1. Taxonomy (NCBI): domain Eukaryota; kingdom Metazoa; phylum Mollusca; class Bivalvia; order Ostreida; family Ostreidae; genus Saccostrea; species Saccostrea cuccullata. Next base: position 49,762 of record NW_026930107.1, read on the forward strand.
CGGCCATGCCTTGGGTTTGGTGTGCAACGTTTGCGTAGAGTTGAGACCGGTTCCCCAGTACTGGTCGTACACGGAATGCGCAAAGATCTTTTCGTTAGTATATACCTGTATAATTTTCTTTTTCATCTCAGATACTTGTTTCACTTTTTCAAGCACAATTTCCTCCATGACCTTAGGCGCGTCCTGTTGCCAGGATCCGGATGCTTGGACGGATTTACCGATCTGTTTGCATTCCAGTGCAGATTTTGCTGCTCGGATCTTCTCCGCTGCCATAAGATCGCCTGCTCGCACTGCCTTAGTGACCTGGAATGCTTGCTCGGCGGAATTAAAAGTTTCCCCGAACACTTTGAGATCACACGCAAAGAAATTTGATATTACATTTTCCTGACCATCGAACGCCTCAACTTCCTTAGAATTGTCTTCGATGTATTGCGGACAGAGATCGGATCCGGGTTTATGGCCTGCGTCCTTGCAAGCAGAACACCGCGGATTGTTTTGGCACAATTTGAAAGAATGACCAGTTTCCCAGCAATTTGTGCAGGTTATTGGAGGTTTTTCGAAATTTTGCCCTCGATGGAAGATCTTACATCGAAGGCCTGCGCAGTAGCTGAAACGAGGCAGGGCCTTGTTTTGCTCAAGGGGTTCTATATAAAGGAATCTGTTGCCATTTAGAACGTTGGTCATTTTATTTGTTGTAGGATTTCTAATCTTTTCGAATTTAATTTCGCTTTTTGGATGCACTCCTAGCTTATTGAGCATGTCATGTATAGCGGAATCGTCCACAGAAAGTGGAATGCCGCATATCGTAACTTTCAGGACTGGGTCTTCTGGATCAGTAAGACCAGCTGAGTAGGGATTCGATTCGTACACTCTCACATGTTGGTTGTTGAGATCAAATCCGTCAATGATAAGTTTATCTCGACTTTGTTTATCATTTAAGTAGATTCGCCAAAGGTCACGGTCCAATTGGACGCATTTAACCGTGTCCCCGATTGTTACGCTTACTGCATCTAATAAACCAAAGTTTGTAATTCTTTCATTGTTTGATTTTGGCAGTTCACTGTCTTTTAGAAAAACTGGTTTCATTAATTTGTCCATGTTGTATACGGACGAAGTTCAATGAATGCCACAAGTTTTGAAATACTTGGATAATAGTAGTGAGTAGATACTCACCGGTGTGTCGTATAAACACGTTGAGAAATCCTCACAAAAGTCACAAAAGTTTCAACTTGAAATGCAAATAAATAGGTAAATATCACAAACATTCACACTATATACACTTTTCGCGCAGAAATCTGCACTCCAGAAGCGTTTAAACTTCCAAAATTGTCAAAAAGACGGGAGCTAGAAGAAAAGCGTCCTTCCACCTACTCGTCACGTGACATCATGCGTAAAGAAGGTTCGTAAAGAAGTCTGGTAAATCAAATAAATAAAATTTAATTATTAACCCAAAACACGACCAAGACTATGGCTTGTGTTAAGTTTTTATCTCTGAACTGTAGAGGGTTAAATAGTAATGATAAAAGAGTAATTTTGTATGAATGGTTTAACTGTCAAAAATGTGATATTATTTTATTACAGGAAACACACTTTGTTGATAAAAAGCAGAGTATCTATGATTCGAGGTGGCATGGTTCTGCTTTTCATAATTTTTCTGAATCTTCGCATAGTAAAGGTGTGTCAATATTTTTTCATAAAAATTTTACATTCAAAACCCTAAATTTACACAAGTCTGCTGATAGTCGAATCTTATTAATGAATATTGAACATGACAACAATATTATTACTTTGGTCAATGTCTATGCCCCAAATTTAGAAACCCAACGAATTAGCTTCTTTAAAAAAGTTACTAAGTGGATATCACAATATGCTATGAATGAAGAAAATCTGATATTTGCTGGAGATTTCAATTGTAATGTAAAGAATGAAAAAGATAAAAGTGGAAAAATAGTAAGGGAGATAATGCAAAGATTTGACTTATTTGATATGTGGTCGGAACTAAAACCTGATAAAAATTGTTTAACGTGGTGTGATGGAAATGGGTCACCCAAAAGTCAAATTGATTATGTCATAGCAAGCAAACATTTTTGTTACGCTCCAGAAAACATTTATTTACGCAAAGCCCCAAATGTTAATACTTGTAGAATGAGTGATCATATGTCAATAGTTTTTAAATTTAAAATATCATGTAACACTAGAGGAAAAGGCTTTTGGAAATTAAATGTATCTATTTTGCATGATACAAATTACGTTAAAACAATAAATGACTTTTTAAATAACCTTCCAGATGAAATAGAAAATGAGGAAAATCCGCATATTCAATGGGAATTAATAAAAATACATATAAGAAATTTAAGCATTAATTTTTGTAAACAAAAAGGTAAAACGATAAGAAATAAAATCCAACTAATTGAAAGAGAAATTGAGGAGATTGAAAATAGGAATTACGCACATATTGACGTTAAAAAAAAGAGAGAACTAGAAAACGAGTTAGACGAATTATATAAATACAAAGCTAAAGGCGCACAAATCAGATCTAGAGCAAAATGGATTGACGAAGGGGAAAAAAATACGTCATATTTTCTTAGACTGGAAAATAAACACCAATCTCACAATGTAATCAACAACGTTAACAACAATGGACAAATATACACTAAAACAGATGAAATTTTGAAACAACTTAGCTCATTTTATGACGATCTCTACTCGAGTAAACATGTTTCGGATGAATGCGTTGATAACTATTTAAGGGAAATAAATCTTGAAAGTAAAATAACAGATGAAAAAAGAGAAACAATTGAAAAATTTCCTTCTTTAAAAGAATGTGCTGAGGCAATTTACCATATGAAACAAAATAAATCCCCGGGCAATGATGGTACACCAGTAGAATTTTACAAAATGTTTTGGAAGCACTTAAAAACATATTTTTACAATGCCCTTATTTATTCTTTTGAACTAGGTGAACTTTCAAATACACAAAAATGTTCTATATTATCCCTTATTCATAAAAAAGGGTCTCTAGACAAATTAGAGAATTACAGACCTATCAGTCTAACTAATATAGATTACAAAATCATAGCTTTTGTTTTCGTTAGAAGGCTACAAAATGTCATAGATACCGCTATAAATGAAAACCAGACAGGATATATTAAAGGTAGATTTATTGGTAATAATGCTAGACTTATCGTAGATATTCTAGAATACTGCGAAAATAATAACAAGGAGGGCATTTTACTCTTTGCTGATTTTCATAAAGCCTTCGATTCGGTTGAATGGAATTTCCTATTTAAAACTCTAGAGAAATTCAATTTTGGACCTAATTTCATAAAATGGATTCAAATATTTTATAAAAACCCCGTCTTCTATGTAAAGAACAATGGATGGTTGTCAAGAAAATGTCAAATGAAACGTGGAATTAGACAGGGATGTCCAGTATCTGCGTTACTTTTTTTATTCGTAATGGAAATACTAAATTTGAAAATAAACAATTGTAAAGATATAAAAGGTTTCAAAATTAATTCATTGGAAAAAGAAATTAAATGTGTACAACACGCCGATGATACTACGCTTCCACTTGAAGATGAATTATCATTGGAAAATGCGTTAAACATTATTTACGATTTTGGCAAGGTGTCGGGCACAAAATTAAATATAACTAAAACAGAATGTATCATTTTAGGATCTCTTAAGGAAAGATTAGCTCACAAAACACATATATGTCAGACGAAAATAAATAAAGATACTTTAAAATGTTTAGGAATATATCTTGGAACTAACAAAGAAATTTGTAATGAAAAAAATTGGATATGTAAACTAAAGGAGTTTGAAAAAATATTGGATTCATGGAGATGCCGAAAACTTACTATTTTCGGTAAATGTCAAATTGTGAACTCGCTTATTTTATCAAAAATTGTTTTCCCTGCAACGGTTTTAGAAAATCCAGGCAATGATTACATCAAAAGTCTGAATAAGCTCATTTTTTCATTCCTATGGGGCAATCGAGAACGCATTAAGCGACTTACATTAATTCGAGAAATTAAAGAGGGGGGTGTAGGAGTTATTGATCCGGACACCAAAATTAAAGCTATTAAAGCAGCTTGGGTATCTAAACTTTTACAAAATAAGAGCAATCTAAGTAAGCTTTTAAATGCAGTTTTAGCAACTCATAAAATGAATATCCAATATATTGCAGAGTCAAATGTAACAAAATTTTCTGACTTCAATAGTCTGAAAGGGCTTTCACGATTCTACAAAGAGGTTTTTACTGCCTTTAATGAATGCAAGACTTTAAATAACAATGAAACAATAGACAAAATTTTACGACAAAATATTTGGTTTAATACAAACTTCAGATACAAAGGGAAAATCTTGTATTTTCAGAACTGGTACGAAAGCGGCTTTCATTATGTGAAAGATCTTGTTAATGATACTGGTTTTAAATCGCTTAATGAAATAGCTGAAATACTAAAGTCAAAACGAAACTATCTTTGTGAATATTTAATATTAAAAAACGTTTTTTATTCTAAAATATATGGCGATACAAGTATGGGAAAATATATTAATATCAACAAAGAGTTTCACTTTAAATTACAAGGAAAAATAGAAGATATAAGTAAAACAAAATCTAGCTTCTTTTACAAAATCTTAATATATAACAAGTCCGAAAAGCCTATCATGGAAAGTTTTTGGGAAAAGGAATTTAGCGATATAAACCCACTGTGTTGGCGAAAAATATATGAAGAAAAAATTGTAAAAATTAATGACAAAAATATTGCCGAATTCAATTTTAAACTACTGCACAATATGTTACCAAATAACTTGTATCTTAGTAAATGGAATAAAAATATTGAAAAATATTGTTCTCATTGTCAAGAAATAGAAAATACAAAACATATGCTTTTTGACTGTATACTTATAGAAAATATTTGGAAACGAGTGTCTGTTGTACTTAAAGTTAATATTGTTTGGAAACATCTTGTATTGGGTTTTAGTTACTATGGAAACCAAACAAGCACAGTTTTGAATAATGTTGTTTCTTTCATAGCATTTAAAATTTTTAAATATAAGATGAAATGTAAAATATTAGAAGAAGATATAACAAGTGATGGGCTTAATTTATTTTTGAAGTCATCGCTTGCTAACTTTTACTTTGTTAATCGGCAAGCACAAACTATCAAATTTGATTATTGTATGCTAAAAACTCTGTCTGAAAATTTGTAAATTATTATTTTTTATTATTACTAATAATTTTTTTTTTATTCATCACTCACTACAGGATTAGCCAGTAATCTTGTATTTCGGAGGTAAATTTCTGATATGGACTCTGTGGTGTGTAAGGATTGTACCTCCGAATTCGTGAGTGGTCCATCGTCTTATTATATGACATATAAGAAAAAAAATTCATATATATTATAGTAAGAATGTATGAAGTAACAATGAGTATTAATATTTTTTTAAAGACACAATCCATATATATAACTATATGAATACCTTTAAAAATATTTTTTAATCTATATAATTATATTCTTTGTATATTAATATACATATATGTTTTAAATTTCCAATCCAGGGGGCCCCTGGCACCCCAGGTGAGGAATACACGGAGGACCTCTTAGGAGGTATTGCCTCAAAACTTGACTTGTATTTTTGTTGAATAAAAACTCTGAAAAAAAAAAAAAAAAATTAAAGTTTAATGAGATAAGAAAACGCGATTTAAACTGTTATGAATAGGAACAACGACGATAGCATTATATCACTGCTTACTCCAGAACAACTTTCATTTTTTTTCTTTTTTTTTGGCAATTATGTATATATTTATATACATGTAAGCCAATTATCGGCCCGCTGTCTAATTTTTTCAATTTCCATTTTAATGATATGTTACTAGCCTTTAGACCAGCGTATGGCTGAAAAATTGTATTGCAATAAATCGTTGAAGGTTTTGGGTTTGCTCTTGTTGAAAAAAATACACTGCAGCAATTATGATGGATTTTTCTAAACTCTTTGCATGTATCCCACATGATATAACTAAAGATGTTTGACTAGTACCACGGTGTCCCAAAAGGTTCAATACTTAATAGCTTGGTCCTGTTTTATACATGTATTTATGTACAAATACATACTATCCTTTATATATATTTAGAATGATCGATTGCTGCTATTATAGTAGTATATACAATGTACATAATGATAATATTATATTTCAAAGATATTCCAAGAGGGCAAACTCAGTCACTTTATTGATGGTCGAGGAAATGCGGGCGGATGGATGTCCTTCGTAAATTGTGCTCGATATGCCCAGGAACAAAATATGACGGCAATCCAGATCGAAGGTGATATTTACTACGAAGCCTGCAAAGACATTCCGAATGGCACAGAACTCCTTGTGTGGTACGGAGACTGTTACCTCCAGTTTATGGGTGTACCTGTTTCCTTAAAAGAAATGGCGGACGGCGGGGCACAAGAAGAATCGGAGAGTAAGTATGACGCCTCAATCATCATTTCAGATTTTATTCAGATGACATGAAGATGATATTACGATAAAGGCTACAAATGAAAAGAACAAAACGAACTGAAAACACATCACTGACATTGACACTGAAGTTTACTAGTTTAAAATTAAATTTACACAAAGAAATATTTCGTAACTGAATTCATATATATAAGATGTACATTAAATTGATTTAGCATTATTAACTTACTCTATTGTGGCTCTAAAGTCTTAAAACATGATGAAAAAACGGTGGTGCGGCAGAGGCGCCAGTTGAGATCTTGAATGCAGGAGAAACACTGAATAGTAACACTGAATAGTAACACAAGTAGTATTCGGACTGAAACATTTCACTCGGACAAAAACGGAAAACACTAGGAAACAAAAAAACAGTCTACGAACATATATACATATAAGCCGTGTAACGGCACAGGAAGACTATTCAATTATCACAAATTTCTATGTTCTTAAAGCGTCAATTATTGTTGAACTACTAGACTAGTATGTCTCCAAACATTAATAAATCATCAAAATGAGAACAAGCTTTCACGACTAATGCCATTAACTGTTAAGGCCAAAAAGTTGGGGCTATGTGTAGTGAAAATTAAATTCATTTTCAAAATCATTATTTTATCTACCTGTTTTTACTTCAAAATAATATAAGATTGTTCTACAACCTATAATACAATTATAAAATTATCAATAATGATGCAAAATTATCAGCAAGGACTATTTGTAGTCACAATTAAACTCGATTTATGATCGTGAATAACGAATATTAAAAGATTATCAAATTTTAAAATTAATATTTTAAAATATTAGAATTTTAATTATACGTCAAGAAAACATATAAAATTGTCTCAGAAACAAGAAATATAAAATTTTATACTTTTTATTTTTATTTTCTCCCAGCAACCGGAGAGGGTTACCAGTGTGAAAGATGCGGCAAAGTTTTTGCTTATAAATATTACCGTGACAAACATCTGAAATATACACGGTGTGTAGATCAAGGAGACCGCAAATTCCCCTGTCACCTATGTAGCAGGTAAGTTGAGTCAATGTCTTTTGCATATATATGTTATTTCTGATATCTCATGTCAATTTTAATATTTGTTCATTTTTCAAGATATTTCTCATCCTTGTAATGTCAAGGTTTTCTGATTGCTGAACTCCCCAAAACCTTGACATTAAGAGAGTGGATATTTCCAAACTATCCAACTCACTGAAGTAAAAACCTTTTCAAAAATATATTATGATTCTTTTATAATTTATTTTTTCTGAAGGTAAAAATATCAAATTATTCATTAAAAACATTTTTCAAATGTAAGATGGCTTACATATCTTGGGATAATCATCACTGTAATGTTTTATTTTCCAGATCATTTGAAAAGAAAGATCGACTTCGAATCCATATCCTACATGTTCACGAAAAACACAGACCTCACAAATGTATAGTGTGTGGCAAAAGTTTTAGTCAATCCTCAAGTCTCAACAAACATATGAGAGTACGTATTAGCAAATTACATTTATTTACATGTATTCATTATAAATGTAACTAAATTAACAAAGCAAACTGAAAACAACACTTAAAAACAAACAAAACAACACAAATTAAAACTAGAGGTACTGTGAGCAATAAGCTCACTAAATGATACACCCCGCCCCCATTTTGGTTATAAAGGCAAAGTCCATGTTTTGCACTGGGAGACCCAAAATAAGTTTCAGATCAAAGTAAAATAGGAGTTGTACAATGGCAGTATGTAATAAGGACTCTTTGAAAATATCATTTAATTTTATTCAGTGGTGTAGGAGGAGTTGCAGATAAGAGATTCGTACCCTTTAATATCGTAGAAAAAAATGGCCGATCTCATGTTTTGCCAAGGGAAATTAAAAATATGTCTGATCAAAAAGCATAATTAAGATTGGAGGTGCATAATGGCACTATATAACAAAGTTTCTACGAAAGTCTCATTAAATTTTATTCAGTGGTAAAAGGGGTATCGCGGATAAGAGATGTGTACCCCAAAACGTAACAGACAGACAGACGGACGCACGGGCGGACGGACATCCCGATCATATGGCGTCCGGATAGGGCCATTTGCTAAAGCTCAGCGCGTTCAGAAAAAAACGCTGTCGCGGTAACACACTACACGCTAACACGAGTTCGCATAACACGCTGACGCGCTTAAACACAACATGCTGTAACGCTAAGACAAATTCGCACAACACGCTGACGCGCTAACACGCAACACGCTGTCACGCTAACACGAAATCGCATAACAAGCTGACGCGCTAACACACAACACGCTGTCACGCTAATACGAGTTCGCACAATACGGGTTTGCGTTAACACTCTTTCAAGCGACACGCCATCGCGCTAACACACAACACCAATCGCGAACTGTTGTTAGCGTGACAGCGTGTTGTGTGTTAGCGCGTTAGCATGTTGTGCGAATTCATGTTAGCGTGACAGCGTGTTGTGTGTTAGTGTGTTGTTCGAACTCGTGTTTGTGTGACAGCGTGTTGTGTGTAATCGCGTCAGCGTCTTGTGCGAACTCGTGTTTGTGTGACAGCGTGTTGTGTTTCAGCGCTAAAGCGTGTTTTTCTGAACGCGCTATTGAGCTTTAGCAAAAGGCTCTATCTGGACACCATACAAGTACAATCACTATGTATACCCTCCTGCTTTTTTAAGGGGGGGGTATACAAAAGATAATGAAGTATATTCCATGTTAAAAAAATTAAGGTTTCGCTAACATACATTATATTATTAATAAATATTTGATAATAATATGCAGGAAAAAAAATGATTGAGAAAAATTAGGTAAAATATGAGTAGAAATTAGATATTCTGGAAGGGAAGTACACTCGCAAAGGTTTACTTTTACCATAATTACAAACGAAGGATAATTTTAGAAATATTTTCTCTTTAAAAAATATATTCATTAATTAACAAAAAGAATTTTCACGGAAGATTAATATTTTTTGGCGAAATTAAAAATTCTTTTTGTCACGCTCTTGACTTAGTTCACCTCAGGTGTAACTTGGCATAGCGTGAGTCAATTTTAGTAAAACTTTTCTATTTTTTAAAAAGGCTCTCTTTTAGAATAGTATACATTTAAATCACAGTATGCATTCTAATTAATGGCTAAGGAAAGAATTAACTGTATTACAATCTCTTCCCGTTTACGACAAACCGAGTTTCCTCGAGTACTAAGCGTAACATAACTTCTTTGTTATGAATTGGTCTATCCCGTTTTATGAAAACTTCCTTAATAAATCTTTTTCTCCTTCCTGTTGTGTTATTTTAGGGTAGTTTCCTGTAATCCATGACTTACATGTATTTTGTTATCTTTATTTATATGTAAATTTCATATTAAAGTGAAAATGAACCGAATGACTTTCCTATTAAATCAGTTTTTTATTTGAATTTAAAAAAATCCAAATACATTTGTATAGGACCCTGTGCAGGAAATGGAACAAACGTTTAACTTATTCAATATTCCTATGCTTTTATTCTCATATCTTGGTCCTTATATTTCCTTTATTTTCAACTACACAGACAAGAAAAAAAGTATTAAAAATTCTTTTGTAGGAATTATTCACTTAATAATAATAATAATTTTTCACATCTAACGATAAACTTTCAAAATCAGGGTTAAGCCTTAAAATTTCAAAGAATAGTCACAATATAATTCATGCCTAAACATTGATATTCAATAAAGATTACTAAAATTATGAATTATTTCTAAATGTGATCCACATCATTCAGTACTGTAAAATACTGATGCAAGATTGACAATGGTCGAATTTCTTTTTAGATATTCTACTTATCGTCTTTACCGTAACATGCTGTATGGTGTCTACTATTAGGTTCACAGTGGCGAGAGACCTTATAAATGTGTCTACTGCAATAAAGCTTTCACTGCATCCAGCATTCTTCGAACACACATCAGGCAACATTCTGGAGAAAAACCTTTTAAGGTAATACAATCATGTGAAAAGAGGAAAATGGACGAGTTAATTTTTATAAGCAAAGAAATATCATATCATATAGTTATTTTAGTATAAAAGATTTTTTAAATAAAGAATTAATATAAACGTTTAATATCAATTCAAAATGATGGAAATGTTTTTAAAAAATATTTTCCTGAGAAACTACAGTCATACACTATGTAATTCTTTAAGGTATTACCCAATTAAAATTAGGGGAAAAAAATGAAAGTTCAAAAAAAAAAGACTAGAAGGATTTAAAATTCATAATTCACGAAATCGTAATGAATTCGAGGAAAACTTTATTGTTACTGTTTCCTTTGTTTTCAGTGTAGGCATTGTGGGAAGGCCTTTGCTTCACATGCAGCACATGACAGTCACGTGAGAAGAACACATTCTAAAGACAAGGTGTATGCATGCTCAGTCTGCGGAAAATGTGTTGCTAATGCGTACGAACTGAAATTACATATGAATATCCACTCAATGTCTTAAAAATAACCTTTTAAAGTGCTTTATAACCAAAGTCTGTGATCATAGGATGATGCAGGAAATGTGTTTGTTATACCATTGTTATGAATAATTTTCCAATCTTGTTGAAAACTGGAATATATGTGTTGTTGCCAATATACCATTGAAGTTTTTAAAAAGAAAAATATTGACAAAATATTTTAGAAGTTTTAATGTGACTTTTGAAGTACGGTAATAAAAGAAATATATGTGTTTAATGTCTTCAATTAGGGTCATGCTAAACTGGAAATATTGAGCAATATATTAAAGGTGAAAATAAGGTAATCGATCTCAAAAATTCTATAAACAGTACAAATATATGAAGACAGCATCAAATACGGAACAGACACACCACACAGAGAGAGAGAGAGAGAGAGAGAGAGGTTTATGTCCTCTTGAAAATCATTTTAAAAAGAGAATAAAAAGAAACTTTGTATAATTGGATAAATGTTAAGTGCTCGCTGTGTGCAAAATATGATCGAAAAACCACATTAACTTTCTATATAGTAACTTCTTTTATACAAACTTGTGGCTGACGTGACAAATTGTATGATACTATAGACCTCGCAAAGTTTAGAATCTTTAGATGGCCGTCATTAAAACATGCCAATTCAAGTCTACATCTTTAAGAAAAACCTAGAAAATAATAGTGAAGAAATCGGAAATGAATGATCATTACTATACATTAGGGAAAGAGAAAGAAATGAAAATAACATACATTGTAACACTCAATTTGAAATATGACGGTTATGAATAATTGTAATTGTTTGATTTATTCAGAATTATGTTTAATGAATTACGCAATATAAAGACATTATGGCGTCCGAAGATGGAATTAAAAAAGATATTCCTTGAGCAAAACCCTGGCTTTTTGAACTACTAAATTATTATTCACCAATTAATATAGAGATATACTGCAGTGAAAATGTTTTTTGCAGTTGATTTGCAGAGACCACACGACGTAATGAATGCATGCACTTCAAATGTAATTCTTTTGACGTAAAATCTGAAAATGATTAATTTTTTTTTATTGTTTCAAGGTTATCTAATTAAGTACCTCATTTAAGGAATGAGTTAATTCTGGAGAAACTTTTGAAAAAGATAGTACGTGTATTTATCCAACAATTTCTCAGAGTAAACATTTTCTTCACATATCTTGACCTAACTCTATTCTGAAAACTATATTTTAGATACATGATTAATATATTGTACATGAAATTAAAAAAAACACCAAAACATTTTCCTGAAAGGGATTCGACACCCTCTTAAAGCAAAACATTGATGTAAGTGTGTAACATGATGCAGTGGAGGAGAAACGTCAATAGTTCTGTGCAACAATATATTCAAGAAGTGGTGTAAATCAGATGTGGATATTTAAAAACTCCAAGGAACTTTTGCGCAATTTGAAATCACAAGATTTTTCCAGAATTAACAGCTTAAAACTTACTACTTTATACACAACTATTCCCCACGATAAATTAAAGTCCAGGCTTTTCGATATCATTGACAGCTGCTTTTCCAATAAAAATGGAACTCGTAAATTTACTTACCTTGTCATTGGTCATTTGGAAAATTATTTAAAAAACATTCTGATTGTACACACAAGTACTCTAAAGTCGACATTAAAAAAATGCTCGAGTTTTTGATTGACAAAATGCATGTTGTTTTTGGAGACCAGGTCTTCCAACAATCTATCGGAATTCCCATGGGTAACAATTGCGCTCCGTTATTAGCAGACCTATTTCTGTATTCACATGAAGCAGAATTTGAACAAAATCTGACGTGTGTAAAGAAGAAAACACTTGCTGTGGCCTTCAACTCGACATTTAGATATATCGACGACGTATTGTCAATTAACTTCAATTGGTAATTTCCATTCTTATGTTGATACGATAATATGAGCTTGAGCTAAAAGATACCACAGACTCTGACACATCTGTTTCATATTTTAATATTTTACTTGAAAAAGACATTAATGGTAATCTAAAAACCAAGATCTATGATAAACGTGATGACTAACTTGACTATCGCCGACCTCTCTTACTTCTGCAGCAATATGCCTCCATCATCTGCATACGGAGTTTATCAGTTTATATATCTCACTGATTCGATACGCAAGAGAATGCTCTACGTATGAAGACATTTTTAAAACGAAGTAAATTATTGACAAACAAGTTGATGAAACAAGAATATCAGTAGTATCATTTAGTAAGTTCTAAGGTCGATACAATGACCTTGTCAGCAAATACAATTTATCAATTTGAGTCAAATGCTGACTGACGTTTTTCATATTAATTGTTAGTCCATTATTTATACAGTGAATTTCCGTTATTTTCCGTTCACGACAAGGAGCACACAGCGGGGGTGAGCGGTCGGCAGGGGATGCTCACTCCTCCATGGCACCTGATCCCAATCTAATCTTTTGGAGGTCCATGTTTGCCCGCTCCTATTTTGTATTGTTAAATGGACTTTTGATCTTGAATACTATTCGTTATCTCCATATGTGTCATTCAGAAATAGAAAGACAAACTTTTACAGGTAAATACGATAACCTGGAAAAATTCACATGAATTATCGTCATGCCAATTGAGATAAATAAAAATAATCTTTTAAAGTTTGCACAGAATCACAAATGCTCTACTTGCTGATACAGTTACATGCAATTTGATTATTTTTTTTCCAAGAGTGGAGAAAAACAAAGACTTATAAAGTCTTAATTATAATGCTGGGGTAACATTTAATATACATGTGTAAGTAAACTATTACCATAATGAAGTAGTTAAGCTCAAAATTCAATTGAGAGAATACTTGTGAAATTGGGAACTAAGCAAAATGGATTTCTAAAAACAACAATGTTCGCATCTGACTTGAACTTTTCAATCGTCAACCTTCCTTTACTTATGTAGCAATATACCTTCATCATCTGCATGCGGGTTTTATATCTTTAAATAAATTTGATACGCAAAAGCATGGCCTTATGGACAATTTTAAAACGAGGTTAGTGATATACAAAGTAATGGAACAAGAATATCAGCTGTCTCGTTTTAAGTCATCATTTCTTAAGTTGTAGAAACGATACAACCTTGTCAGCCAATACAATATAATTATCATTAAGTAAAATGCTGATTGACGTTTTTTTTAATAAGAATTGTTAATCCAATATTTAGACGCTGATGTCGACGGATTTTTCCGCTATTTTCCGATCATGTTGAGAAGCATACAACGGATGTGACCAGACGGCAGGAGATTACTCACTCCTTTATGGCACCCACAGTCTGATCCCACTATTGATGATTAAGAGGTCTACAATGTTTTCTTTGCTATAAATTTCGTATTGTTAAATGGACTTTTGAATTTAAATATTGTTCGTTTTCACTAAATATTTCATTGCCTCGTTTTCAATTTTTTTGGGTACGTATATCTCGCTCTATTGTCTTGAAAATACGAATATAAATTATTGGCTATAAGATCTAAATGTTTTAAAAGAGGATTTTCTTCAATTTTTTTTTCATAAAAAATACATACTTTAAATCGGCATTGCAGGAGCATATAATTGACGTCTGTGTCGCCAGATTTGATTTTGTAGGCCCACTGCATATGTAGGTAACAAACAGTAATCCAGTGCAAAAGTCCTTTGGTCAATTCCAATTGGAAGTAGAGCAAAACGGACCTCTTGAAACTTTTTTAGGATCAGATCCTTTGAGAAATAAACATCCCTTGTTGACCAGCCCCACTCGCCTTATACGTGTAATCGTGTATGTCATCTTCGGTAAGCCGGGAAAAAATATTTAGACAATTTAGTATGTAATTAATGTTGGAAAATTAGAATGAAAAGCATAAGTCAGCTTTCGACAAAATGACAGATTTTTTATTTGTCAAAGTTGGTGTATTGGCCTTAGAACTTGCCTAATGATTACGTAATGAGTCTGTTTACCTTCTTGTTTCATCTACTTGATTGTTAATACACGTAGCTTATCCCCTTTTCACAAACTGTTCGTATTCAGAGCATGTTCTTACAAATCGATTTACCTTTAAGACATAATTCCTTTAAACACTCGAAAAAGGGTATATTGGTTAAAAAGGAAAGGGAAGTTGATCATAGAAAAGTCATCACTTTTATCATAGTTTTGTTGTGTTGTTAGGTTACCACCTCTTTTTTTTAAAGTAAAATATCAAAAATATGAAACACATAAGTCAAACTCTGTGGCCTTTTTTGTTTCACATTCAGTGGGATATATCCAGTCGATATATTCGTGGAAGTATATTGTAACTATTATTACAAGATAATAATGTATATTGTCATTAAATTAAATATTAAGTTTTCGATTTGAAGACCACGACAAGTGTTCACTTTTCTCAAATAATTTTATGAATAAAACCTGCTTCATATGAATGCAAAACGGGTCTTCTTATAATTTCATAACCCTAAATTTTAATATCCTTTTGATACATTAAACCAATAATAAACTTTTTCAAGCCTAAAAAACTATTAAAAACTATTTAATCTCATCTTAGAGCTTTTATATATAGGAAAACTAAGGCTTGAATTCTATTAAATATAATTTATCGATTTTAGGATATAAGTTCAATTATCGAATTAAGAATGTACTTGCACAAAATAATTTCATTCATGACCATTTTTACAATTATTTGTTAATGCATTTCGAACCTTGTCTAATTTTTATTTCAAACGACCAATAGAGAATAATCTTCAAATTATACCAGAATCAAAAGATATAGAAATGACAAATCAATGAAAAAAGGCAATATTTTATACATTATTACACGTTAAAAAGCAAAGTTTGACAAAAATAACAAATAATAGAACTCTTTTGTGCTTTATTTAAAAGAGAAAAAGCTTGAAGACTAAAGAAAAATTATAAAGTAGTCTGAATTTCCTCGGTTAATTTCTAACTTTCATCATTTTTTAATGTACAAGTGCTACCAGAACAAAAAGTTATAGGGACTCCAAGTTTACTTATATTGCATTTATGTTAACGTTTATAAAAACTAAAGACTGTTTATAAATGTGATAGAGCATGATAGACTGGGAGAAATTAAAGTAATCCTGTGAATAGCAGTTTACATAAATAATACATTTAATTTCCGTTCAGGTATTTTGATAAAAGAAAAAAAAAAGAAATAGAATACGAGCATTTTATTCCTGTTTTGACAGGAGAGAAAGAGTTTGGAGACAACGAAGAAAAAAGGTTTTTGAAGTTGGTCATCCTCACTGTTTTTGCTTGTCAAAAATATTTTAGCAAAGAAGAAAAAAGTCCTTTTTCATCCTAGATCATTTTTTCCATGTGTGTACTTATGGACAGAATAATCTGAATTGACAACATCACGATGTAATCAAATGATTTCCCCTGTAGTATTATATTTTCCAAATTTTTTACTTAAAAAAATGTATGTGAAATGCTTATATTCATTAACTCCAAAATACATATACATTGTACATGTATTGAAAATTGATATAAATTGGGTTAATAGATCTAAAACTTTGGGTTTGAAAAAAAGTTCAGGTAAATTGAAAAGGAATCATAAATTATTATTTTCATTCATCTATCTTAAATGACAACATTGCATCTTATCTTTGCATTTCATTCAGATAACTGTTTGTTAAATAAGCACATTTTGTAAGCTTGAATCGTTTATAGAAAATGTAGAATAACCTTGACACTCATGGTGTGTGGTTAACAGTGATTTTCAGACAAATATAACCTTCAACGCTTTGAAATGATATTGTAATGATATTCTTCATTGTTTTCACACATATTTGAACTGTATATATTGTACATGTATCATGCAATAAAATGAAAACAGCAAAATCACGTGGTTAGTTGTATAATTTCCACACACGACAGACCTTGATGTGATACATGACCAATTAAATCTAAACTTGAAAGCAAATCAATTTAAATATTGTAACGTTTTATACCTACCGGTACCTTCTGACGGATATAGCAGATCATAGCACAACATTTTTATCCATCAGGTGACAGTAACATGATTCTAATGTCCTCATAATTTTAAATTTCAATCGGATCTGCGTTTAGATTATTTGAAAGATTTGCATAAACGTCAATTCTCTTTTGACAAAAGTATTCAGTGTCCAGATTAACGGAACCCACTATTTACATCAGAGACACTTTAAATGTAGTAAGGATTGATTTACGAACAATTAATATAATAGCATACTCAGTAAATCAGCGCTAAATAAGTAAAACTTTATGTTATAATTATATGTTAAGAGAGACCTTATAGGAAACTTAAGGGAAAGTCAAGGGGAAATGCATGTTTTAAAAATTATTATGTTTTAAAAAGAAAATTACCCACTAAACTGAAATGTCACAGAAAAGTATTAAGAGCAGAAAATATCTTATAATAGCTAATAGTAAAGTGAAAATTGAACACTTTGCTTTTTAAACACTTCCTGGAGAGTTTTTACGCCATCACTTGTCGATGAAGGGCTGAAATATAGATCTTGACTTGGCACTAAGATCCATTAGCAGTGAAACAATTTTTTAGAGCCAGCATGAACTGTGATCTCATTGTTCAGCGATTATTCACACACTGAATTGCCGACATAAAAATTTACCGATCGTGACAAGGAGCACATGGCGGGTCTGACCGCACAGCAGGGAAGCTCACTCCTTAATGGTATCTGATCCCACCTCTGATGTTTAAATGATCCGTATTTGGTTTGCTACTGATTTGTTTTGTTTGAATGGACTTTTGATCTTGAATAATGAGATGATGAGATTTTCCTATGTAAAACTTTGATCGACTACTGTGGCCCCGCCCTACCCCCGGGGGTCATGATTTGAACGAACTTGAATCTACACAACCCCTGTGGATGCTTCCATATAAATATGGCCAATCATGGCTTTGCTGTTCTCAAGAATTAAGAAGATTTTTAAAGATTTTTCCTATATATTCCTATACAGGGGCGTAGCAACAGGGGGGCCAGGGGGGGGGGTTGCCCTCCCATCTTTTTTACCAACCTTACTTATACTATAGGAAATGTTAAGAAACCCGGGTTGCCCCCCCCCCCCCCCACACTTTTAGTGATGTACCGAAAATGTAGTATTAGAATTGGTACTGAAAGTAGTTGACACTACTGGCTGGCCCCCCACTTTCAAAAACGATGCTATGCGCCTGCTATGTAAAACTTTGATCGGCCATTGTGGCCCCGCCCTACCCCCGGGGGTCATGATTTGAACAAATTGGAATTTACACTACCGGAGGATGTTTCCACATAAGTTTTATCTTTCCTGTCCTAGTGATTCTTGAGAAGAAGATTTTTTGAAAATTGCCATTAATTTTTCAGTAATTATTAATTACATTGTATCTCCCCTTGGAATGGGGCGTGGCCTTTCATTTGAACAAACTTGAAACCCCCTTACCCAAGGATACTTTGTGGCAAGTTTGGTTGAAATTGGTCTGCTGGTTCTTGAGAAGAAGTCGAAAATGTGAAAAGTTTACAGACGGACAGCTAGACAGACAGACGGACGCCGGACAAAATGTGATCAGAAAAGCCCACTTGAGCCTTCGGCTCAGATGAGCTAAAAAACAAAACAACCGATGTTTCAAAGGTCCTTTATTTGTCCAGCTCTCAATTTTAAACA
Source organism: Saccostrea cuccullata (assembly GCF_032062105.1). Lineage (NCBI taxonomy): Eukaryota > Metazoa > Mollusca > Bivalvia > Ostreida > Ostreidae > Saccostrea > Saccostrea cuccullata. The sequence goes on from NW_026930107.1 coordinate 68,380, forward strand.
TCAATTTTAAGGAAAAGGATAAATAACACAACCTTTTTTTCCCAAATCAGCAATATTTCTCAAACAGATTTATATTTAGATTTGTAAACTGAATAATGTTTACAAGGTATAGTGGGAGAAATGAAACATATGGAGAAAATGAACAGTATTCAAGACCAAAACTCTGTAAAACAATACAAAATAGGAGCAGAGCAAACACGGACCCCGAAAACATCATAGGTGGGATCAGGTGCCATGGAGGAGTGAGCATCTCTTGTCGACCGCTCACACGCCGTGTGCTGCTTGTCATGATGGGAAAACAACATAAAAATTCAGTCATCCATCAGTGTAAAAAATAATTGAAAAACAATCGGTATGAAAAACGTCAGTCAGCATTTGACTCATTACAAAATTGTATTTGCTGACAATGTCATTGTATCGACCATAGAACTTACGGAATGACGATTTTATACAAGACAGTTGATATTCTGGTTTCGTTAACTTGTTTGTCAATTATTCAATTCTTTTTATAAAGTTAAAACATTTTGTCATGTTAAAAAGTTATGCAAAATTTCGTATGAAATTTTATATTTTATAGAAAGCGACACAGATTGTCCTAGCTTAGAAAAAAAAATCAATCCATTATCAATCCATGCATCAAATACTTATTTGTGTATGTACTCTTAAAACTCAATTTTAAGCTTATGAATTAAGGGTTAAAGTAATACAAAAAAACAAAACAAAAAAAACTCAAGATGTACTTAACAATAATACCTTCAGTTGAATGTTCGAGTTATTTTGGTGTATTCAAAAGCACCTGCGCTTGCATATGTTTTGTTTCAGTGATATTATTTATAGTCATAATTTTATGACTCATACCATTTTGGTCAATCTAAATATCTTAGTATAACTAATACAGAGATATAAATGATAGATCGTAAAAGTATCTGATTTCACAGTTTTTCAAAAATTGCAAGAAATTATTATCATTTAAATGCAAAAAAAAAAAAAAAAAAAGATTTCAAAAATAGCATTTTTTTGGAAAGAGACATTTGATAGCTGTTCTAGAGCAGATTTTGAATGGAGATATTAATATTTTCCAGCTAATTATTATTTCTTCAACTGAGGTGTGAAAGCCAGATTTACATTTTAAAATAACAGAAAATAACGAATGTAAGAAAAAAGTTCTGATGAAGTTTAATCAAGTACTGCTTAACTGATAAATGAATGCGTATTTTTCTCTCTTTTTCAGATGATACAAACATGAAATGAATGACTGGATTGGTATAGATTTTTTTACCCAATTGAAATAAAAAAAAAATAAATAAAAAAAATTCTAGAATGTAAAGAAATTGTCAACTTTCCGTGACGTTCAAAATTCCGCCACTCTGAAACAATCCTTATTGTTATATACAAATATTTTTCACTTCAAATTCCATATTTGTGCAACTTTGAATAAAAAAATAAAAACTACGCAGGAAATTATTTCAGTTTATTAATCAAAACATGACCCAAGTTGTTATTTTCAAAGTTTGTTTTTATCATCTGTCCTTAAGAATGAAAATTATTGCATGACACCAAAGTTACAAAGTATTTTTTTTTCTGTCATTGGTCATCACTCTAAGGATATCTATTTATAGGGTTATTTTATGCAGTTGGAGTGACCTGTCCTTAGAAGTAAGACTTATCAAAGTTCAAATTTTGTGAAAGATTATATTTTTAGCATTAAATAAGACCAAGAATAAGTAATTGATTTCATTATTTTTATTAATTTTCCAAATATATTAAGTAAACAGCAGTGATTTCTGCTCACAAATAGTGCAATGTCTTTGAACATTTTTTCAGAAAAAAAGTAGCTACCCTATGTTAAGTACTAATGAAAAAGTCTCAATATTCACACTTTCATATGATATATTTTTCTCCAGGTCCAAAAAGCAGTTTCTGTTAGTGATTGGAGCTTCCTTAATAATTGGACTTTTGCGAGAAGCAAAGACTTCTACAGTTGACGGTTTACTTAGACATTTAAACTTGTGTCTACGGAGGTACATAATTGAAATTAGATAAGTAAACCTTTCTATTGATCATAGGTATGGTGTTTGGGGCATAGCATATGAAGGATGGAATTTAAGTGTAGGATGGGTGCCGGATTCTTCATGGGCAACTTATATGTGCTTTATGTCGGCCCGTTATTTTTGTTTAATTCATATCAATGTTGAACTAAATATTTTTATTGCAAAAGAGCCTCTGTGTACATGTATTGTCCAAGCGTTAATGTAAGCCGTCGACTTTAAAAGTCAGCGCTCCTCGCTAAAGTCTATTTTCAATACTAGTATCCTAGCCCCAAATACTCATCTACAGTTAACTGTATTATGTTAAAATAGTTAAATCTCTATCATTCAACCGATTCTGAAAGGCGCTAAATCTTTATAAAAAGACAATTTAACCAAGAGAAATAATAGGAGTTCAAATGGAAAAAGGTTATAGTTGCAGAAATCACAAAGCAAACTTGATCTTTGGAATCATGAAAGAATAAAAACATTTTTGTATGAGTCAGGTAGATGTTGTATTTTTACAATTACGTTACTGTCTTGTTTATTTTAATGTGTTTATACCTACGATTCAATAACATTTCAATTTTTTTCACTTGTTTTTTTCATTTAACTAAAGGCTCATCAGTAGCTTAGGTTTTTGATGTATACACAGAATAACAGGTAAAGGCTTCATATAATAAATCTGAAAATAGGACTTAAGTAATTTTCTTTTCTGATTTAGATAAATGTCAGCGTATTTGATCTGGTATAACTAGTCGGTTTCATTCCACTATTCATATTCTAGTATAAGATATAAAAAAGTTTTTTTGTATTTAATTACACCTGCATGAAACCGAAACGTTTTACTTTGGATCAATTGTCACAATTTATTAATAAGGACTGTTACATAAGGGGGCAAATGCAAGTTACAAAAATAAAGATGACCGTTTTATCTTATTGGATGAAAAGTTTCATGACAAAGAAGGACTTGAAGTAATTACAGTGCATATCCATTCCTTTATGTCATACATTTCGTTAAAAACTCTTAGATGAGAAATTAAATAGACTTGCAGTTTTGTCAATTGTAAGTGCAGTAGTGTTAAAGACTTTTATCCCTCATGTTCTGTGTGCAAAATTCTGTACAAAATCTGCATTTGTAATTTTTTTCTTTTAACTCATTCATTTTTTTTATAATGATGCAAACAATCTCAGTAAAGTCAGCATTTTGTCAATTTTATATTATCGTAAAAACTTTGTACAAATTTTCAAATATGTCCTATTTCCACTATGGAAGAGTTTAAGTTCTTAGTGCGCTCTTTTGTGAAAAAAAGTCGCCAAATGTACAAATCTCGCGGGATTTTGAGGACAAACGTAACATAAACATGTAAACAATATGTTGGATGTCGGTGAAGAAATCCTAACAAAAATCAAATGAATCATTTTATTGTTGTGGACTTTATGTGCATTGAGAGTAGAAACGACAATGATATCAATTTTTATCTATTGTTTATCGTATGTATCCGTTTTCAACTAAATACAATGCACGTGCCTCGAAAATGTCGTAGTTTTATTAACGGATGATAAATTTAGGGTTCTCGCTCTCTTACTTGGCCAAAATGTCTGTCGTGTTGTTTTCATGAAGATTGTTCGGTAGTATGTGTTACTATTGAATTCTAAGTTTATCTGGTCAAAAAATCTCTATTAGCGGATCTATTGGGGATTATAACCTCCTTATACCTGATTTCACCTAGAGCCTACGTTTATCGAATCAAAAATCAAAACGAAATCATTTAATGATTCGGAAAAATGAAGGAGGGGTGGGAGAGGGGGTCAAGCCTAGTTTTCTTTTGCTTTGTCAAATCCAAGGTGCTATTACCCCCTCCCCCATCATGATTACTAGTGTGTGTATTTATCCAAATATATAAAGATGAAAATGTAACTTTTTTTGGGAAAAGGTGTATCAATGAAATAATAAAAAAAATTAAATACTTTAGTTACCAAATAATCGAGGATTTAACAAGAACAATTTCATGGTAATAATAATGACATTAAAATATCAACCTTTGAGTACTTTAGTCTCTCGATTTTTCTTATCAATTCTTCAAAGGGCAAGATAGGGTAAAAACCTTATTTGGCACCCGATTTTGGGTGTCTTTCAGAATGATGAAACAGTTTATCAATTAAAACATGTTGTCACCCCTGCGGCAAAATGAGTATTGGTTCTAAGTTTTGAATAAGCAGATGTCACAGAGAGGGAATTTCGACTTTTTTTATTTTTATGGAAATTTTCATAAATTTTAGAGCACACTTTGTTTTGGAAAACATAGAGCACAAGCTTGCCTATCTACCAAATTGATATTTTATACACTATTATCAAATGCAGTTTATGTGTAAAAATCTCGGATAAGTAAGCCTGTGCTCTATGTTTTCCGAAAAGAAAAGTATGTCAAATATGATGAAATTCCACCAGAATTGAGGAAATTCGGAAAATACTTTTTGCAGGTGTCATAACAGTATTACACTTTGGTTCACGTCAAATCATGGCTGACGAAAAATAATCCCGGAATCTTCCCTTCCGATTCGGACATTTTGATACGAGACTGGAGCTGAATTTTTTTATGAGATGAAAAACAACATGTAAACTTCCTGTATTGACCAGATTTATTAAAATTTAGGGCGTGCTGATTTTTCTATATTCTGTCAAGAGTGGGGAGTGATTAGGCCCTGGACTAGATTTTCAAGCACCTGCTCGACTTCGACCGAAATAAACTTGCGTGCCTTGCTGGATGGCTATGTATTTTTTGGTACTAAAATCTTTATAAAGAATGGTTTTACAAGATCTGAAAAGGAAACTTCTCAGAAGTTTGTTTTGAATTAGTTACATCTACTCAAACTTGCGCATTTTTGGTAAGAATATATAGCTGAAATTAATACTGTTGTGACACCTGCAGTAAAACCGAATTTTGTACTTAGAAATATTGTAGTCTAAGAATTAGGGTTTTATTTTGTGAGTTTAGACGGAAAATGAGAAATAATGGCATTTTTCGGCCGTCATTGCTGTTCGTTCATGTTTAATGGAGCATAGAAAATTAGTCCAGATTTCCTCTAAAATAAATTATGTTGGACACACCACCGCCTGATTTGGATGTATCGGGTTGAGAGAAATGCATGAAATTTAGAGGACAGCTTAAAAAATACTTTGCCATCACACTCGTTAACATTATTTACACATAGTTAATTTTAAAATCTATAAATTTAAAAAAATTTAGACCACACTCGGAGCAAAATAAAAATTTTGAATATGTGTAAATATCGGTTTATTTGGAACACATTGGTAACAGATAAAGAAATCCGGTCGGAAAAAATAATTATTGAGGCAAATCAATCGTAATTAAGCAGAAAACACTTTAATATTTCAATAGTATTTATTTTTTCGATGCCCATTTTAACCCCACCCCCCAACCTTATGACAAAAACTATTTCTTTCGCCCTATTATAAAATGCAAACTTATTTCGAACAATTTTTCATCCTCATGTGAATCAGTATGCATCCATTAAAAAATTAAAACGAAAAAACCGCACAAGTTTAACGCGCAAGATCATTACATACAGTTCAACTTGTGCCATATTTTTAGAAATCCGTGTTCACCGCGAAGCCCCCTGTCACAGAGTTTTGCCCGTAATTTTCCTATCTTGGGACGGATTTTTATGAAACTTGGTAAATACATTAGATAATCATCATAGATCGGGAAAATAGCAATATAACGGCAAGGAAAAAATTTAAGTTTAATTGCAGGTGTCATAACAGTATTACACTTTGGTTCACGTCAAATCATGGCTGACGAAAAATAATCCCGGAATCTTCCCTTCCGATTCGGACATTTTGATACGAGACTGGAGCTGAATTTTTTTATGAGATGAAAAACAACATGTAAACTTCCTGTATTGACCAGATTTATTAAAATTTAGGGCGTGCTGATTTTTCTATATTCTGTCAAGAGTGGGGAGTGATTAGGCCCTGGACTAGATTTTCAAGCACCTGCTCGACTTCGACCGAAATAAACTTGCGTGCCTTGCTGGATGGCTATGTATTTTTTGGTACTAAAATCTTTATAAAGAATGGTTTTACAAGATCTGAAAAGGAAACTTCTCAGAAGTTTGTTTTGAATTAGTTACATCTACTCAAACTTGCGCATTTTTGGTAAGAATATATAGCAGAAATTAATACTGTTGTGACACCTGCATTTAACTACAAACTATCACAATTTTACCAGTGTTATTATTTTTATATCAAATAAGGGGCCAGATTCTGCCGTTACCCTATCTTGCCTGTGCATATATGATATAATGAAAAATACAAATATTTTAAGGTCTGCCTACGGAATTTTGTCAAAAGGAAAATTACACTATCTAGATCTGACATCGAAAACGTTGGGTTGCATTTAAGGTATTCAATGTATAATGACCATATTTTGTACCTAATAAATGAATGGTCCGATATTTTTAATCATGGTAGCATTTTGAAGATGTAATCAAATAAAAATGCTCCACCAAGGGAATTAACACAATTTTGATTATTGTCCAATTAATTGTAATTGTACCTTGAATTTTACATTAAAGGCTATGGACAGCGCATGTTTTTATAAGATATTGTAAAAAGTAATTTGAATTTCAAACAAATCTCTTGGTGAAAATATGCATAAACTTCCTTTTTACTGAACTATGAAATAATTGTTTATTATATAGTCCAAATTTGAAGGCTGAATGACGACACCATTTCCATTAACGAACTTCCGTCGTTAAAAAATATCCAGATTACAGTTTGTCACCTCCGTGTTTTCCTTTATGAGTTTCCCTGTGTAAGATGTTCAAACGTTCAAAAATAATCCTGCAATACCTCTGTATAATATTTTTCCAGCTCAGATACGTAGCTCGCTGCGGTCGTTGCAGCCATTGTTTACAATGTTGTTTGCATATGACATATGCTTTAGGCGAAGCCACAAATTTGGATCACATGGTGCTTGCCATAATCGTTCTCCTCGATGCTTTCCTGATCATTCGGGCGTGGAGGTGGCTCATACATATTGGACTGAATGTAAATATTACCAGGAATATCATAAATATCAGCATATTCGATCTCCAATGCAATACATTTTGACAGAATCGATCTCTTACTGTATAGAATCAACGTGTCGAAAAGGCTTCTATGACGTCACGCTACCACGACGTCGTGACACCCATACCTAATTAACTGGAGATTGAATCCGTTGTCAATTCAGTGTATAAATAATGGAGTAACAATAAGTATGATAAAAGTCAGTCAGCATTTAACTCAATGATAAATTGTATTTGCTGTCAAGGTCATTGTATCGACCATAGAACTTACGAAATGATAGTCTTGTTTCATCAACTTGTTTATCCAAAAGTGTTCTTGGAGTAGTGTACAACAGCATATATAGGCATTAAAATTTACGTTACGAACACATCTTATGTTTAAGAGGTCCGTGTTTGCTCTCCTCCAGTTTGTATTTTTGAATGAACCTTTAAGCTTGAATATTATTCTCTTTATAATAATAATAAAAATCAATCCATTAACATTGATTATAACAATGAAAAAGATAGAACTGGTTCATAAAAGCAATTTGATATTTTTTTTTAATGTGAACTTTTCAATAACTTAATTTTTTTTATTTTAACTTCTGGACAAATCGTAAAATATCTATACTCGGTATACGTATCAAGGATATGCAGTTCTATACTTTACTTATTGTACTTTTATTTTCGTTAAAAAAATGAATTTTATTTTACATATGTAGACTTTAATATAGGTGCTTAGCTTAAAAGAAAGAGATGACATTTACGAGTAAAATTGTTACTGAGTATATTAAGTAGCAATCATTTCCCTGATTTTAAAATATAGAAAGTATTTCATTGTTCTGATTACCGGATTTGACATTCGAGATATGATGACTGATATATAAAAATAGCAAAATGGTCAGTCATGTTTACATTTCGAACAAACTCTTTTCCTTAATTTGATGGAGTTGGGGTTTATTAATTCAAGCCGTATTTGATATTGTGAATATCAGATGTAGGTAGGAGCTTTAATGTTTTCAAACGGTAATAATACTAATTTTATTTCCTAATTTTTTGCAAAATATTAAGAATTTAAACTTGTTTCTATCGGAGTATTAGTAATTATGACTCATTGAATAAAATGAATTTGTGTTAATTATTTTATTAATTTTATCTATATATAATTAAGAAACAACCACATCTGAAAGAATTCAGCAAAAATAATACTATACTACAGATATTATTTCTTTCATAACAAATGAACTTTAAATATTAAACCTATGCATGATTAACTTTGAATAAAAATTAAAGGATTTTGTGAATGAAAAGTTTTAGAATTATGGAAAATGATTATTCGCTGCTTCTATTTTTACAAGTATCTATAAATAAATTTTAATTTAATCACCATAAAGTGTTTCAAAATAATAACACCCCGAGCTCTTTGAAGTAAACTTTCTGCTAACAAAGGCATTAAATTATTAATATTCATAGAAACTTGCTTAGATGTGTTTTATTTCTGAAAGTATGTTTTTGAATATTTATTTTCCGCGTTTGCTGAAAAACGTGCATACTCACATTGCCCGATATATGATTCCACACAGTGAAGAAGAGATCAATGTAAGCTTAAATCTATATTAGTTATGGGTCGTTTATCATTGCCATCTCATTTGTACATGTTTTCCAGCAAGCTCAGCATAAAGCTTACTGTAAAAAGAATCTTTGAATTTCACAACTAGAATCCAAATTATATATATATATATATATATATATATATATATATATATAAATATATATATATATATATATATATATTTCCATAATTGTACGATTAATGAAAGTAGAAGTTCTTTTTCTCATCTCCCACGTTATACGTTATAATTTTGCTCACAGCTCTCTTTAAAAGCAAATTTTGACATCAATTTTTAGGCGGGCTTTGCTGAAAGCAAAGTCCTGGCTATAGGCTGTCTTACTATAAATAGCATAGTAAACAAAAAACCAAACAGCGTCAAAGCAGTCCTATTGCGACACGATATTCAAACAAATATTTTAACCGTCGTTGGAAAAGTTAATGAGCAGTAAATTTCCTTCAGAATTAAACTGAAAGCGAAATTAAATATTTGCTTTATTGGGATAATCGTGATGTAACAATTTGTGCACATGCGCTGCTGAATGCATATTATAAGCGAACTATTTTCAATAGCGTGGGATTTTCGAAATGTTGAAGTTTCATGTTTCATATCGTTTTCGTCGATGTTATGTCACTTAGTGGTTATATTCGTCGTAATATTCTGTTTTGTTTTTTAGCTAATTAATAGTATAGTGAATTGGAATTTTAAGAATTAACATGCATGTACATGGTTCAGTGTTTCTACATGTAGTTGGCGATAAAAGAACTGTTAAAAAGACTGAAAAGAGAACTGATAGAAGACTGAATTTTTAAATTATGAGAAAAAATGCTTGTTGAATAGAAAATATGGGAGAATTTCTCGGAAATATTATTCATTAAATTTTAAAATCAAAACATATCTTGGGGGTCTGGACTGTTAATTCTAATTACTGGTAAAAATCAATGGCCAAAAGGAAAAAAAATAAATATGTACTTATTTTGGATCAGACAATATACTCGAGCAATTAAAGCCCGGCTTTCAGTTCTTTCAATACTTTGATTAATTCTGGGGTTTTCCTATAAGCCTTTCAAAGAAAAATCAGGCGATTTTTTTTCTTTCAGTTATTTAAGTTTATTCAAATCACATATTTATAATCTATAATGTATAGTCTCTGAACATCAGCTACAATTGCAATTTATGTGATAAATAATGAATCATTTAGTAAATATAAACTTATTTAAATTTTTGAAAAAATAAAAGAAAAGAAATATGTCCAAAAAAAAGTCCAGAAACAAAACAGCAAAGTCTAGCACTACAGGTGAATCGTTTAAACATATTTATTTACAGTTTTCATTAAGCTGGATGTTGAAATTAATAAAAACTATAATGTCTGGACGTCAGTCTGGTATACTCAGTTAAAATCAGAGGTAAGGTTATTGCGAAAATGTATTCTTCTTGGTCATTATTAGTGTTTTAAAAATCTTTCATTTTAATTTGAAACGTCTACAAAATCAACAATTCATTATATATGGAACGAACTCGCTCGTTCGGATGACCAATGAAATATATGGAGATAACGAATAGTATTCAAGCTCAAAAGTCCATGAAACAATACTAATTTGGAGCAGAGTAATCATGGACCTCCCAAGCATCAGATGTGGAATCAGGTGCCACAGAGATGTGAGCATACCCTACCGACCGATCACACCCGCCTTGTGCTCCAACAAATTTTACTTACTCATTTATTCCCCATAGCTCTAGAGTCGCGAAGTAAGGAGTCAATCCTTACGTCGCGGTTTCGAATGCCACTGTGGAACGTGGAGACCGGTCCCTCAGATAAGACCGTATAAACCGAGGTCCCTTGTCGCAGTAGGTGCTGGCACGAAAAAAATCCCTCCCTGCTCAATGGCCCTGAGTGCCAAAATTTGCAGCTCTCCACCGGCAAGTGGTGGTGTCTCCATTTGAGTGAAAAGCGAGCAGGACGTTAATCAATATACAATCAATCAATATTCCTACAGTGCATCCAAAGTTTATTATATATAAGAAATCACCTTGTTTATTACCTTCGTTTTTTCAAAACTTGATTTGTTGAAGTTTTCACAAAAATCAACATACATGTAGAAAAAAGTAACAACTATTAATGAAAAACGGAATTCAGTTTTTTTTTCTAATAAAATGGAAATAACAATTTTCAAGCCCAAAACTTAATTCAGACAATGCAAATCAAAATCAGAGCAAGCACGAGCCTCTTAAATATCGGAGGTGGGATCGGGTACCATGAGAGAGTGAGAAGCCCCTGTCGACCGGTAAAACAAATCGTTATCTCCTTATCACGAGCAAGACATAAAAATTAATAAATTGCAAATTTAACTTCCCTGTCTAAGTTCCCGTGTTCTGAATGGGTTTATAACATACTTTTTAAAGGTAAATATTATTAGGACATTAAGATTTTCGTACAACCATCTATCCTTCTGTATTCAATAATCCAGAAGTGAAAAAAGAATTAGATAAATTACATGATCAGTATGTACTGGTCAGTGCTGACAAAGCAGGTAACAAAATTGTCTTTGTAAGGCTCATTGTATAAATTGTGTTTTAGAAGAACTTGGATTAAATTCTACATGTGGTAATCCAACTTACACTCATAGTTCCCTTCCTAAGGAAGACATTCTTCAAAATCATATATCAGCTATTAATATTTTTAAAATACCAAAGAACCAAAATGAATTTGAACTACCATATATATTGGATTCCGAAATTTCATAAGAATCCTTAAAAACAAAGATACATAGTGGTTTTAAGTAAATGTTCAAACAAGCCTCTTTCTTTATTACTCCTTACTAAGATGAGAAACTTCAAGAGTACGCACTGTGCAACAATATATTCAAGAAGTAGTGTAAATCAGATGTGGATACTTAATAATTCCAGGGAACTTTTGGACAATTTGAATTCACAAGATTTTACCAAAATCAACAGCTTAAAACTTACGACTTTTCAACTTTATACACAACAATCCCCCACGATAAATTAAAGTCCAGACTTTTTGATATCATTGACAGCTGCTTTTTCAATAAAAATGGAACTCGTCAATTTACGTACCTTGTCATTTTCATTTGCAAAATTATTTTGTTAAAAAACATTCTGATTGTACATACAAGTACTCTGAAGTTTACATCAAAAAGATTCTGAGTTTCTGATTGACAACATCTATGTTAAATTCGGAGACCAGGTCTTCGAACAAATTATTGGAATTCCCATGGGTTTGAATTGCGCCCGTTATTAACAGACTTATTTTTGTATTCATATGAAGCAGCATTTGTGCAAAATCTGATGCGTGAAAAGAAGAAAAAACTTCCTGTGGCCTTCAACTCAATATTTAGATATATCAACGACGTATTGTTAATTATTATGGTAATTTCCATTCTTATATCGATACGATATATCCTGGTGAGCTTGAGATAAAAGATACCACAGAGTCCGACACATCTGTTTTATATTTGGATATTTTACTTGAAAAAGACATTAATTGATTGATTCTTAGATTAATGGTAATCTAACAATCAAGCTCTATGATAAACGTGATGACTTTAACTTTTCTATCGTCAACTTCTCTTACCTATGCAGCAATATACCTTCATTACCTGCATACGGAGTTCATATATCTCAGTTGATTCGATACACAAGAGCATACTCTGTGTATGAACAATTTTTAAACGAAGTAAATTATTGACAAACAAGGTGATGAAACAAAAATTTCAGCGGTCTCGTTTAAAGTCATCATTTTGTAAGTTCTACGGTCGATATAATGACCTTGTCAGCAAATACAATTTATCATTGAGTCAAATGCTGAATGACGTTTTTCAAACTAATTGTTAGTCCATTATTTATACAGTGAATTGACGACGGATTTCTGTTATTTTCCGATCATAACAAGAACACGGCGGGTGTGACCGGTTGGCAGGGGATGCTCACTCCTCCATGGCACCTGATCCCACCTCCTATGATTTGTAGGTCTGTGTCTGCTATAGTCCTATTTTGTATTGTTTTATGGACTTTTGATCTTGAATACTGTTCGTAACTCCATATATTTCATGCATTTTAATAGTATTCTAGTAGATCAGGATTTTTTTTTTAATTTTCAAGAGTATACAAATGAAAATATAAAACTCTGCCTCCCGAGTGAAATAAGTTTCATAACCAACTACAAAATATATAATTCTATATTTTTCATATTTTCTTTGATTTTATCATTTCCTTTGGAATTTTTTACACAGTGTCATAAGCTTTGATAACAGAGTTGAGTACTTATAGCGATTGTGATATTGAAAACATTGTAAACACGGATCTACACAATTTTTATTTTTGTTCGGATTGTTTTTGAGTTATCTCTGTTGTACTAGGCCTGGTCTATATTTAAAACACTTTTTAATTTAATTCTCCATTGATCCTAAAAAATTAGATGCTAGTCGATATAACTAACCAGTCTCTCTCTCTCTCTCTCTAACTCTCTGTGAGAGAGAGAGAGAGAGAGAGAGAGAGAGAAAGAAAGAGAGAGAGGAAACATCTGATTCATTCTGGAACCGACTCTGCTCTTACTGTTTATGCTTGTTTGATGGTCTGTTTACAGTTTGATTGTTTTTATGATTCATATTTTTATAGTGGGTCATTACATTCATTTTTAATTAGGTGCGTTATGAATCAGTGATTATTTGAAAGTGTGAGGGTTCTTGTATTGGACGCAAGGACACTTAATGAAAAGATCCCCAGCGTCATGACGTGCTTAGCAGAATTCTGTTTAATATAGATTTCTTTGTAACTTACACAAGGTAAACCTGTTTTATTCCATTACCTTACTCCCAAATGACGTAAATAGATGTAGAAAGATTCTTTACTTTCTGATATATTTAAAGAAATGAACAGTTCAAAGAAAAAGCAGAAAACCTAGTGATAAATCTTTTTTATGATACATGTATATATATATAATGTATAATTATTATTTTCTTTTTTACTTTTGTTATGGTATCTGATTTGTGTTCTGTTTCTAATAATATTTTATTGATTTTAATATGAGAAAAGGGATGTTTTTATATTTATTGAATCGTTATTTGTACTGTAGTTTACAAGTATATTTGTTGACAAAATGGAAAATCACTACACGAACAAACAGATGGAAAGAAAATATTTATTAAGATAATTTTCTTTGTCTTATTAAAAAAGAGAACTTTTATTATCGCATGCTAATTACAAAGTCATTAAATGAAATTATCATATATATCTATTAGTAATGTTAAGGCTTTTAACAGCTATATCTATGTTAAACAAGACATGTAATCTATAATTAATTTCAGAATACGGTTTACTAAACATATTACACCTACATTATAAATCTTCTTGTGGGAAGGGTTATATTCACTGAAAGCAATTGATCGTGAAGCACTGTCTTAAATATTGTGTTGAACACAAACTATAAATGATTGAAATTATTCTTTTAATTAATTGAGTGATTTTGTCTCTTCCAGTTCCCAATTTAATTTTGTACCTGATATTTCATGACGTTTCCGGTTCCTGAGCGATATATTTGTCAGCGGCTACAGGGAACTCTAGTTAGTTATTAACTACAGAGCAACTGATAACATGGAGCACAGACTGCCTTTACTTTTTCTATATCTGATCAGCGATCTCAGGTCTTTATTGTGCTGTCAATGTTTTCCTTCGCATATACAAACGGATTATTGTGCCGCAAATATCGGTAATGCATTTTACATTTCATTTTTATTTAAAATTCTTCCAAATCTTCCATTTTAATACATGCATATGAGGATTTTCATTTTGTTTTTAAAAAAGAATATTATTAATTGCAACATCAAATCTGAATTGTTAAATACAGTTTTATGGACATTTTCTTATCAAAAGTTTATTTTTAACACTTCTTCTATATGACTACGAAGTTCTACTGGTATTTTCACTTTATTTTGTAAAATAACCAATTTTATATTAAAAATATATAAAAAAAAAAATTAATATAGTTTTACTTCATATAAAGTCATTTAGAAAACATTAGTGTGGAATGTGATTAATGCCAGAACAACATATAAAAATCACGCTAATTGTGTGTTTACTGAATGAAAAATGAATTTTTCATTGCTCAATTATTATATTAACCAATAGAAGTTTTCCTGTCAAAAATGAAGATAATTTATTAAATTTAATTAACATTCTTAATCAAATGTTTATTAACTGCAGACATTAACATCTAACAGTGCATATGTTGCATCAAAACACAATTTCCTTGAGAATTGCAGTAAAAATAAATTTTATTTGACATTTATGAAAGAGTATCCGATATCAAAAGCCACTTTTTATATCATTATCAAAAGTTTATTTAAGATTCAGTTAAGAAAATTGCTTAATAATTGATGGTAGCGGGTAGCTTGAGGAAACTCGAATTGAATTATTCTAACTTATTACTCATTCCATCTATACAAGGATTAGGTCACGAGTTAAAATATAAATAAGATATGCATCGTACTTCGAAGACATAAATTAAATGAATAAAAAAAAAAAATAAAGATATTAAATTATACTTAAATAATCTTGATAAATTTTATAAAAGTTAATTTCATAGGTATTGATTTCTCTATTAATTGTATTTTGAAAAATGTTTAAAAACTTTTTCAAGAATAAAATTCACGTTCATTCTCAAACAAAAATATAAGTATACCTGCTGAAATCGTCTTATAAATGATAAATTATTGTGTCTAATTAAAATAAAACAATGACATTAAAAAATCAATTAAAAATCATTTTAATCACGGGCTAACAATTGATATTAAAAAACTTTTTCTGTATGTTTAATTATTTGTAATTTTTGTAGATATATTTATATTTCTTTTCAGTCCAATCGAGATTCACCTGCTTTGCTATCTGTATTGCTTTTTGACGATTTTTTGTCTCTTATACATAAGCACATTCTTGTGTCTGAAAATAAAAAGATATACATTAGTTTACCAAAAAATTCTTCGAAATTTTTTAGGGAAAAATACATCTTTTTAAGATGAGTATCCCTAAATAAAACTGTTATACTACGCAAAGTGAACTAAGAAATTTTGATTTTAAAGGAAATATTGTTTCAAAAATTAAAAGTAATACATGTTTCTTTCTCTTTTCAATTAGTTACAAAAGTGAAAATCCAAGATCTAGCGAGGAGTGAATCTGAAAAATGGCTTCGATATAATGCAAATATTTCAACAGTTTACAAGGCAAGTATCCCCTGGATATGAATAAGTCAAGATTCAAAATTACAAGGCATTTGGATGGAAATGAATTGGGAAAATCAAGAATTTTGAAAGCAAAAAAAAAAAAAAAATCTATTCTAATTATTTGTAATTTTACAATAATCATTTTTCATTGAATATTTATAATGAAAAATGTACTTAAGCATTATCAAGATATTATATTACGACTATATGTAACACACACATCACCCAAATTCGACAAAAGTTTATCTCATCATTTTTACATTTTTTGATTTCCTCTTTAAAAGAATTTTAAAACAAAACATATTCAATGTACGATTTATATTATTTTTTTTAGATATCACATTTTAAAATTCTAACAAAATATCGTCATTGCTTTTCATTAATTAAATCTGATTCTCTGATTCTTGGAAAAAAGAGGAAAAATGTTTTTGGTGAATTTATTAACATAAATATGATACACAGAAAGAAATCGATTCTTCGGTTTTTTTTTGTTTTAAATCCCAGCAAAAATCCGTATCTTTTACACAATACCTAAATTGTAGCAATTCGCGGTAACAAACAAATATGCATCAATTGCATAATACTAAATTTAAGAAGATCCTTCCAGATTGACGGGCGTTTACAGATTGTAAAATAATTACACATTTTGAATTGTACTTCAGAGGTTATATTTATAATTAATTGAAAACTATCACTTGAGTATGCACATACTAATAGAAGACGTCCTTTGTAAGTGACACACACCACCGCCTTGCTCTCACTGAATTGACAATTCTTAATTTTGTTTACATAATGACAGGTTTATTCAATATTCATTTGCATCTAAATATAAACTTTTTGAAAATAATTCATTTTCGAGAGTTTCGCCAACTGGCTCCAAGAAAGAAGTCAATGACTTTTACAATCACAAATCAAAAATATTTCGTTCTGAATGTTCGCATGTAAAACATCGCGGGAAAGCGTGAGTTAAGCAGTTACTTATTTATTAAACAAACATGGTTAGAAGTAAAAAATCAAAAGATAAAGCGGTATAGATATCAAGAAACTAAATAAATTATTCTTGAAAATGAGTTTTGTTCTAATTAACACATACTGAAGATGGTTCACTTCATTACTCGTGATACAATTTATCGAATGCATAGGCTCTGGTTGGTACGCGCATCAAATAAATGAACACTGTTGTATAAAAAATAACAATCTTTAAATCCGCCCTGACAAGTGGCATACACTCTTAAACACTTTTAAACAAGTGATTCGACAAGTTTATTACAGGAAGATTTCATATCTGAATAAACATTATCATATAAAAACAAGAAATTGCTTTTTAATGTATTCAATGACACGTCAGAACACAGATTCCTATCTCCCATTCCAAACTTTATCTGATTTAAAACATGAAGTGAAAAAGTGAAATTGATGATTTTTTTCTATAATCTACTGAAAGATCTTCATTTATTTGTACTAATTTAATTTTTATTTATCTGTTTATTCATTGATTGCTCTCATGTTTCAAGGCTGGGATTCTTGCTGAAAATATTAAATTTAACTTAGGTATTCTGTTTCTTTTGATTAATTAAAATGTATCATGTTGTAATTAAACAGCATGCTTAAGGGAATCGAGCATACCAAAACTAAGTACTTAACATCTTCGTAAATGTTTACCTTTCTTGTCACATATCACGCTAAATTTTCAAAAAATATTATATTTTTACCTGTGGCAAAATTTTTTCAAGAAGGTTGTTTAAATAATATGTCTTAATTTTTTTTCTTAATTCAAGAACATATATCTAACCTGGGACGGTACAAAATTTCAATTGTAATGTCAGGCAAATCGATATCTAAAATGGATAAAAGTCATTTAGATGAAAGCAACACAACTGATATGATTTTCTGTTTGATCAAAGACGCCTTACATTGGGATTAAAATGAAACTTAATCATTGAAAATTGCATGGTCGGAAAGTAATTTTTCTTTTTCAAAAAATTACATATTCAAAGCAAAATTTGAAAATCTATTTTGCAGAATACTCCCCAGTAGATCAAAAATTCTTTTGGAGATTAAAAAATGAGTCTGGTTATTTTTTTGCCAGTTATTCGTGAGAGAGCAGCCAAATTAAGAAAAGGCCTTATGAAGAATGAATTATGTAATATTTATCATATTTATCATTTAAATCGTTTTTTCATTCCGACTGTTTTTGTTACGAGTAGGACTATTCTGATTTGATGTTGATACCTAACATAATTTTAAGTGGCTTTTTTTAGTAACATAATTTTGATTGCCTAGTAGTTTTTCAGCCATTATTCCTGAAGTTTAAAAATATAATTTAGGATAACTTGAGTTTATAAAACCCATTTTATCCATACATTTTTATTATTATTAATTTGGTAGAAGATGTAGTATTTAGGAATGGTAATCGAAAAGAATTTTTGTATGATTAATTTGAAAATAATTGTCCCTACGAGTATTCAGCTATTGGAACAAATAAGAATTGTATTTTATGAAGAATTCTAATGAATTGCTGAAGTTAAATTTTTATATTAAAAAATATCTTAAAATGGTTAACTCAAATTAATCGGAAATCTTTACTTTTAAATAAAGACATCTGGACAAATTATACAAACATTTTTATTTATTTATTTATTTTTAAAGATTTACATCATGTCATTTTCGTTTTCAATAAAAAAGTATGTTTTGTAAGCTATTTTTTTTATGCACAAAATTTTGCATAAAAATTGTTTTTTATCATTTCGTTGTTTTTTTTCAATATATGTCATATAAAATTTCGTGTGTGCGTTGAATACTGTTTTTTTATATTCATTTATTTTTTGAAGAGTTTGTAAATTTCCATATGCTAAACGTTCCTCAGTACTAGCGGTGGAAAAAATTATAGGTATCCTCTGTCTGTAACATTTACCTGAACTTTTTGATTACATTTTAAAGGTTATAATTATTTTTAAATTATCTTTTTTAAAATGATTTTTCTTATTGTTTGTATAAAAAAAAAATCATGAAACATTGTTGATGAATGGAGACTTCTCAAATTTACAACCAAATCGCTAAATGTCGCAGATATTACTTACTTTCTTGATGAAATGAAAATATACATGACTATTGCGCTATAGTCACATTATCAAATACTACATCGTATCATATCACCAACTCAGTTCCAAAATAAAAGACGGCAGGCAATGAAAAGTGAAAAAACTGGTGTGTCTTTGGAATTTCATACTCTTGATTGTAAAAGTTTGTCATTGCAATGTCTCTAAAATACGAACAAGCCTTTAATCGCGGTGATACTTATGGCAGTGTAAATTAAAATTTATGCAGTGAGTTACTTATAATGCCAATTCCTTTTAAAACACTTTACTGAGTAGAAAACTCCTAGTTTTTACGCAAATATAGGAAATGGAAAATGTTAAGTTGTGTATACTGGTGTAATTAAGCTTAAAATTTTACCTGCATGGTACCGGTGCAGTGGTTAGAACGTTTCGCGGGTAAGTTAAGGCAGCACATAGATCAGAATTCGGCGAATTAGCACTTTTTTATAGCATGTAACACTAATAAATCGGAACAGTCATGGATAATTTTTTTGCTATCATTATGCATTCTATAGACCTCAGTGAGACATATACTACAAGAGGCACTGTTCACACAGCGAAAAAAAGTTTTAATTTCAATTTGTTGCAGTCTAAAAAATTGCTAAAAATGCGAATTTTGTAAACTAATGCGCAGCACTTTCCAAAAACAATAGAATAAGAATGATGAAGTTTCAAAGTTGTAGTGTTGAACACACCACAGCTAGAGGAAATGCGGCAAGTAAACACCCTTTCTGCTTTTATTTTACGAAGAAACTGTAGAGTTGAATTAGCATACCGTATTTATAAGCATTATTCCCACATGAATCACACAAGATAATCATTCTAAATGCTTTTAAACTCCGATTTCTTGTGTTTGTTTACATGAATATTCTCGTTATGTTTCACTTTCACTCTGCTACTGCATGATCAACAGTTATGACGTCACGGGTTTGGTATTTAGGCCGTGTGATAAATACAGAGTCCCAGAAAAGACAAAATTCCGCTTATATTATATCTCTGCATATTTTGATCCAATTTACGACCTCAAATCAATCTTAGATATCGATTTTGAGAAATTGTTATCTCTAAAACTTCACGTTATACAGCTTACTATGACGTCATATCATAAAGGCAAGTAGAATTTTTGGTTGTAACCTTAACATACCTGCGTTGCTCTAGAACCAACGTAAGGAGTGGAAACTTATGCCCTGTTCACACAACGAGTTTTATTCGCAGTCAATTAATGCGAAGTAAACTAATGCGAATCAAAGTAATGTGAATTAAATTGCGTTCACACGACAGCTAATGCGAAGTAAACTATGTGTATTGAGAAATAGTATTTTACTTCTACAGTCAGGCGTCAGTACTTGGCTTTTATGACATTTTCAAACCATGTCACCTTATGCGGAAGCAGATGCATTTGACATAATGTCACAGTGTCTGTACACACATTTTAGTGATGAACACATTTTTCCTTATTTTTTCACTCAAAAATAGCACAAGTACTTAAAGCTGACCACCGAAATGTGGCATTTGACCTAATTTTGCCATTACGCATGCCTCAAAATTTAATTCGAATTAGCTTCGCTTAGCGTTCACACGGAGCTAATGCGAATTAATTTAATGCGCAGTAAATTATTTCGAATTAAACTAATTCGCATAAAACTCCCCGTGTGAACGTGGTTCAAATTTAATTCGCAGTAACTTACGTTTCATTCGAATTAAACTCTCCGTGTGAACAGGGCATTACGTCGCAGGTTCGAATCCACTGACCTATAGAGAGATTATTCGCATGAGACTGTATATAGAAATTGTGGGAGGGGCGTTAAACAGGCAATCAGACTAAAACTATTTTATTAATATTACGGGTATAAAGAATAAGTAACATGCACGTGTTAAAAACCGATAGCTTCTATTAAACTATTTCATTGGTTTCTGAAACATTTAAGTTCGAACATCCTTCCTAAGACATTTTTTTTCACAAAAAAGCTAATCAATCTTAAGAGTACTTTTACCATAAAAAATGACTATTTAGTTATGAAAAATGTAAACGGTAATAATCTTTCAAACATATAAATGTTTGTTTGATTGATTGTTATTTAACGGCTCTCTTGAGAATTTTTCACTCATACGGAGACGCCACCACTTGCCGGTGGAAAGCTGCAAATTTTGTCCTATACTCGGCACTTATAGCCATTGAGCAGTGAGGGGTCTTTTTCGTGCCAGTACCTACTGCGACACTGGATCCCGGTTTATACGGTCTCATCCGAAGGATCGGTCTCCACGTCCCACACTTAGATTCTAACTAGCGATCAACTCCTTACTTCGCGACTCTAGAGCAGACACTCTAACCACTGCGACAGGCGGGCGACTTAACCGATTAATGAGAGATTCACTTGATTGGTCCTCTACTATTATTATAATAATTATTAATGAATAGGTTTCTGATATTTTTTATCAAAAAAATATACACAGTACCGGCTTAATTCCATTTACTAGTATATAGTTCAGAGTATCATTATTTTAATCAATAGAAATGATAGCATTTTCAAATGACACGTTAGAAAAAAGCTCGAGTACTATTTTGCTAAAAAGAGAAGTCAGGCAATGTATCAATGAATTATCAATGAATTGTATGGAAATAACGAAGAACATTCAGTCCCAAAAGTGTAACTATTCGAGTGAAAAATCCATGTAGCTTTCATAAGTGACACTGTTATAAGTTCAATGTCTTTTATATAGTTATATCCATTCTTAAGTTTATTGACTGCCATATCTCCAAATGAAAGTTTTAGATACATGTTGTCACTTTGAATATTGGAAAGTTGATCATAAAATTTTTAATCCATGTTGTTAAAAGTCCTAAATTTTATCGTTAAATCATTCTTTCTATCAGTGGTGTACCTTGGACTAGAATTGGGATACATGTATCATAAGAAAGAATTTAACCTGCTTTTGGCAAAAGGCAACGTGCATGCATTATACATTTATAAACGCAGCTCCACAGTTGGCCTCACTCCAAATTTGCATATCAAGCGAAGAAAATATAACATATACGGTAAATAATTTCAAAATTTAATACATTTTTTATTGTCGAAAAATAAAGTAAATAATATTACCAAAAAAATATATAAAAAAAACTCTTTTTTTAAAAAAAAAAAGAATGTGTGATAGAAGAACATATTTCCACTTGATCATTAGAGAAAAAATAGTAAAATAAAAAGTAATAGTATTTTATTACTTTAGAATTCACATAATGACAATAACATTAATTTCAAACTATGTTTGAAAGTTATAAAGCCATCACACCTTTCACTGCGAATATTAACTTTTTTGATTCAACTAAACGCTATATTTTATTGTGTGTAACTCAGACAGGAAAAATAACAAATAATCCTTTTCTATCCGATGTATTAAAGAATTCAACTCAAAATAAGTCTTATATCATTTTTAATTGGGAATAATTGGGAACATTTAACATTATTTGTCATATCTTTGTTCTACAAAATGCTCTTTTCATAAATGCAGATACTTTCTACATTATTTTCTTCACTTCCATTCTGCCATCAAGTGGATATAGAACATACTAATAATATAAAATAAACTAGAACATTAACAGAAATCCTTAATATACATCAGTTCTCTTAATTTTTAATAAAAGCTTCCCTACCTGTACCAGGCTAAATCTTTCTCCGACTTATAACATAAAACGATCCAGAATAATTAAATGTGGCTAAACAATCCAGTCAAAACATATTAATAACAGATAAAAATAAATAAATATGTATTTTCCTTCCACTTATGCGCATAAAAATTTGCTCGCACGTGCTTTCAATTTAACCTATAAATGACATTTAGAATTGTCTGAGTTAGTAAAATAATACTACCGTGTTTATCTATTTTTTAAGTACACGTCAACTTTTCGGAAAACTGGTTAATAGATTCCTATTTATGCTAAGAAGTCACCTCGTGTCTTTTACTCCAGTTTTACACAAGATATTTAAAGAAACGTTAAAAAGTGGCGATGTGAAAAATTCTAGGAAAACTCTCACAGAAGAAAAAAATTCTATAGCAGCAAAGCATTTTAATAAATCTTTGATTTTTAGGCGCCGGAGAATGTAATTTGAGGGAATGTAATGATCTCTCGAACTATAGTTTTTGTTAGTCATGAAGTAAATTACAATGCTTTCATAATATTACTTAGCTTTAATATGTAACAAGCATAAAATACTTTATACGAGTATTTACTATTCACTCTTAATATTTTTATATGTGTAATGAAATGCTAAGTACTCGGAAAAAAATCGGAGGGAAATTAAGTTCAAAAGACAGAAAAAGAAAAAGCTAAACAAAATTCCAATTTGATCAGAAAGGACAAATTATAGTAAAAGTCGTATTGACCTCTTAATTCGTTAAACATCAGATATTTTGCGAGTAATGAATCAGATGCTTGTTAGCTCACCTAAGCCAAAGGCTCAAGTGAGCTTTTCTGATCAAAATTTGTCTGTCGTCGTTGTCGTCGTTGTTGTCGTAAACTTTTCACATTTTCATCTTCTTCTCAAGAACCACTTGGCCAATTTCAACCAAAGTTGCTACAAAGTATCCTTGGGTTAAGGGGATTCAAGTTTGTTCAAATGAAGGGCCACGCCCTTTTCCAAGGGGAGATGATTATGAATTAGAGAAAAATTAATGGATTTTTAAAAAAATCTTCTTCTCAAGAACGACTGGGCCAGGAAAGATGAAACTCATGTGGAATCATCCTCAGGTAGTGTAGATTCAGGTTTGTTCAAATCATGACCCCCGGGGGTAGGGTGGGCCAAAATGGCCGATCAAAGTTTTACATAGGAATATATTGGAAAAATCTTTAAAAATCTCTTTTCTCAAGAACCACAGGGCCAGGAAAGATGAAACTCATGTGGAATTATCCTCAAAGTCTTACATAGGAATATAGTAGTGTAGATTCAAGTTTGTTCAAATCATGACCCTGGGGGTAGGGTGGGGCCAAAATGGTCGATCAAAGTTTAACATCGGAATATTTAGGAAAAATCTTCTCAAGAACCACAGGGCCAGGAAAGATAAAACTCATGTGCAGTCATCCTCAGGTAGTGTAGATTCAAGTTTGTTCAAATCATGACCCCCGGAGGTAGGGTGATGCCAAAATGGCTGATCAAAGTTTTACACAGGAATATATAGGGAAAGTCTTCTTCTCAAAAACCATTGAGACAGGAAAAATGAAACTCCTGTGGAATCATCCCCAGGTAGTGTAGACTCAACTTTGTTCAAATCATGACCCCCGGGGGTAGGGTGGGGCCAAATGGCCGATAAAAGTTTTACATATATAGAGAAATCTTTTAAAATCTTCTTTTCAAGTACTTCAAAGCCATGCTTAGTGATATTTATAGGGAATCATCCTCAGGTAGTGTAGATTCTAGTTTGTTCAAATCATGACCCCCTGGGGGGTTAAAATTCAAGCCCCCCTCCCCCTCAGTAAACTTTCAGTTCTGATCTGATATGTGCTTTTTCCTAGCTAATTGCTAAGGTGAGCGATGTGGCCCCTGGGCCTCTTGTTTTATAACTACATTGATTTTGAATCAAAACGGAGAAAGGAGTCGCAGATGGAACAAAGTTAAGCATTCTAAAAAAAATTCTAAATTTCTCTTTTCTCATATACTTTCACCAATACATATAATTTACCTCTGAAAACATTAAGTCTAACTTTCTGAGATTGTCATATACAAGAATGAAACTCGTATAGTGCTGGGAACTATTTTTTGTTACATAATTTAGCATCAGCATTTAAGCAAATTAAGCATCAGCATTCAGCTATATATAGCGTCAGGATCTGCATCCGAAAAAAAGTCAGAATCAGCAAGCAAAGGATATAGAACTAGCTTATAAGTATATATAAATGCAGTGCAAACACGAACCGACTGTGAATTCTTTATTTTCGTGTGGTTTAATATTCGTGGTTTTCGAGGCATGGAGAGACCAACGAATATATGACCACCACAAAATTTAAAATTTCATACGCATTACTACGAAACATTCTTCAACCACGAATTTAAGTTCCCACAAAGCAATATTTCTTCCTCAAAACTCAAAAAATTGACCCTTAGAAATATGTGAATTAACAATATCAAACGTCACAGATGTGATCAGGTGCCATAGTGAGGTAAGCATCCCTGACGACCAGTGACCTCCGCCGTGTGCCCCCTTATCATAATCGGGTGGAAAAAATTTGAAAAACAAACAAACAAATCAGTGTGTAGGTAATGGCCTAACAATTAGTATGAAAAACGTCCATCAGCAGTTGACTGGATGATAGATTGTGCTGACAAGGTCAATTAGATTATTGTATCGTTCAATAATCTTAGGAAATTATGATTTTAAACATATCTCTTCACATTCTTTTTCATTAACTTGTCAATAGCTTGTCTCATTCAAACATTTTATAAATTGTTCCTATATAGAACATGCTCTTGCAAATCGAATCAACTTACAATTAGAGACATAAACCTGGTTTGCGGGTGATAAGGGTATACTCTTACATGTACATAAGTATAGGAAAAAATACAATTAAAAAGTAGACGACCTCAGTTTATCATAATATAGCTTTGTTGTAAGTAAACATTAATGTCTTTTTCCTATGAAATATCCAAATATGAAACAGATGTGTCAGACCAGAACCTTTGGCAAAATCGTAGATTCTTTTCCATGATTTTGATTCAGTGGGTCTTGAAAAGATAATGCTTTAATGATAATGTGTGAATTTAGGCCATAGTCTAGCGTCGCACAAAAATATATCCATTGGTTGTTTTTTTTTTTTTTTTTTTTTTTTTTTTTTTTTTACATATTTTGAGTGACATGACTCTTTAATATTGAATTTCATACTTCCTGTCAAGTGGAGGACGTGTCTACATTTCCTTCTTTCCTTCTTACAGGGCCGTGAAACATTTCTGTTTAGCATACCCCACAAAATGGAAATCGGCACGCCGGGACCAGCGCACTCGTGTGGTGTTCAGTATCTAAAGCCAGGTCTGGAATACCTTATATCAGGTATATTTAAGGAATCAATGTCTAGTTAGTATAGTATGCCACTGATCAACGATAGTGGGAAACATGGAATAATTTGCATAACGGGCGAAGCCTGTTGTGCATAAATTATCCCAAGTTTCCCACTATCGTTGATGTCCCTGGCATACTATACTAACTAGACAGTGAGTTCTTATATTTTTATTTCATTGAGAAATATAATTGTAGATTTAGACTTAAAAAATGTAGACATAAATATAAATTGCACGAGGACTCCCATGCCAATTTCAATAGTCCTCGCCCACTGACGTCAAACACAAAGGCAGCTGCACGAGATTTACATACATTTTGGCTTTCTTGGCATCAGACACAGAGACAGATGCGCATGAGATTTAGATGCATATTAGGCCTCCTTAGCTCCTGACCTATCGACCTGCATTATTTACATCCCGGTAGAATTATCAAGAAATCAACTTCGCTAACTTTCAAAGAGTTATCACAGAGAGAAAAAATTAGAACTGGAAATATATGTATATGTTCATGATATTGTATGCTTTTTTCATACAAATAGCTAGGCCAATATCTTTACTTAAATTTCCGTTTCCCCCTTCAAAACAAGAAACATACGGTGGGTGTTTATTGTCGTTTTTAATTAAAAAGGGAGTTGATACAAATATTATGCTCACTCATTATATGAAAACAAAAAAATATTTGGTGATATTTAAGTATGTACATTTCCAAATTCAAAATATGAAAATCATCGACATCAATAAACCAGACTTGTAAGAGATTTATTATGACACTACATTGTAATAATATAATAATCTATAATAATATGGAATAACTTTTTAACGCTAATATTAATATATCATTTGTGTATTACTTGTAAGAAGATATTTCCTTGGAAACAAGATAAAAAGTTAAGTTGCCAAAGTTAAGTGGTTGAACAATGGTTCAAACACATAGGTAAAGGTATAAAAAAAATATTTATCCTGTACCCAAGGGAAGGTCATTTAACAAAAAATACACCAATTAATTATGAAAGCGCTGTCAAAATAATTCAAAACCGTTATGGTCAAGGTTAAAGATTTTAAAAGAAGGTCAAACTCAAAGTCAAAGATTCAAAATTACTGTTTTCCAAGGAAAGAACATGTACAGGAAGGAAGACAGTCCTAGCACCAAATCTTTTAAACAATGAACAACGATAAATATTTCAAAAGTACATATATAGGGTATAGGTCAAATTCCAAGGTCAAGATTCTTAATTGATAGTGCCCTAGAACACGTCATCTCACAGGAAATACTCATGTGATGTATGAAAATCCTAGCACTAACAGTTCAAAAGTTATGGTTTAAGGTTAGCGTCAGGGAAAATTCTGCAAAAGTTCGTCAAATTACAATGTCAAGGTTCAAGATGTCACACTTTTATGCTTATTTCCAAAGAAAGGTCTTGTTCCAAGAAACACACAATTGAAATAGCACCAATCAATCCAAAGTCATGGACAAGGTTATGTTTTTGCGGGCAAACAGACAGACGGACAAGTTAAAAACTAAATATCTCTGGATCTTGGCATATCAATAAAATAATGTTAATATCTGTTATGCTTAGGCAATAGAGATGAAAGAGGACTCAAGGCAAACGCATGTTCCGGTGTCAAGTTCTGGACAGATATTCAAGCAATTCTTCTCCGCAATGTGGACTGCAGTTGCAAAGTAACAAACTTTATCTTCGTCAAAAATTACCATTCCATATTTTTGATTGCTTGTATATATAACGTTTAAGAATTACACTATTCTAAAAGTAAAATACAGAAATATATAACATTTATCCCTCGATATCTTCTGTTATTTTAAGAAGGTTGTCACGGTTTTCCGAATGTTTACTCTTTAAGTTCCCTGTCTCAATCAATTTTAATTATAATTCTTTTAATATATATTTATTTGTTACTTTATCACAGATTTTCATTCCAAAAACATGGAATATCCCTATGAAAAATGAATACCCCCCTAAGACGGATGATATCTGCCTTGCTCCTACCAGGGGCACATGTCAGTTCAAATCAGGGGTGTGTAAACGAGATCAGAGAGGAGTGTGCCAATGGAATCTTGTTAAACCTTGTCCTGAGAAGGCTCCATAAATTACAAATATTTGAAAGAAATTGGGAATGAGACTGTAACAAAGTGAAGTGACCAAATGCTATGGGATGTTATAGAAATTTTGTAATTTGTTTTAACATTTCATGATAAGTTACTGCATGTGTTATAATTGTAATCACATGATAACATTTATCATGTGAATTCCAAATTGAAAACGTTTTTAATTTTTAAAGCAATATGAGCTGCATTTTTGTGAATTTTATTTTACTGGTAAAATATGTCATTATGATAAATTTGTACGTAATTTAAACTTGATGATCAATTAGACTAAAATGAAGTATCAAATTGTTTCAGAATAAAGACTTCTGTACTATCAAATATAGAGTATTATATACGGAATCAATATTGTACAGAACGACAAAATTATAATTTTGCCGAGTTCAGTCGAAGCTTATCAATAGTTCTTCCATCGCAAATATGAACAACAGAAGTTTATAAAATTAATGTTCTTTTCTCTGTCATTGAAATGGTTAGTTACAATGTTGTAACAAAAATTTCCGACATCAATATTGCAGCGTATATTGCTTTAAACATCTTTTCCCTAAACAATAAATCCAACGAGAAGGTAAAATCTATGTGTTTATCATGTGCTGGGTGTTTTCGTTTTATGTAAGTTGGGGTATATTTAAACATGTGCTTGAATGCCTCATCTATATTTCGTCGTGATGAACAGCTATCTATACAGTTTTTAGAACTATGATAGGAAATGTACATTAAGTTTTTGAATTTTGTCAAATGAACATACTATATTTGAAATGTATATATTAATATATTTAGTATTGTATCGAATAAAATGTATAATATATTATTTTACAGATTTTCCTTTATGTCCCTCTCTCTCTCTCTCTCTCTCTCTCTCTCTCTCTCTCTCTCTCTCTCTCTGAATTTATGGATAACATGGACCGGACAACTGCATGTATAATTTAGATTTTCGGAATTACCAAATTAATTTTGAACATCTCTATCGCAAACACTGAAAATGAATGTGATATAGTAAAAAATACTTTATAACATTTTAAAAGCGTTAAGTACAAACTATTTGTTTTACATGTTACATACTTCCAGCATATACAATGTAGTGTATATTGTGAGGAATGGTTATTGAACTTGTATTTGTACAGCCAAATAGTGCCAATATATTCACAAATAAATGCTTCTTTATTATATCAATCATAGACCTAAATATAGCTAAAACATATCCTCATAAATTATAAGAATTATTCCAGCTAAAAAACTCAAACAAATATTTTTTTTTAGTATCAGTATATTCAAATTAACGCCTGTCCTGCATGTAAACTTGTGTTCAATATCGTATCATTCCAATGACCCTACCGAGCGTTATGAATTGCTTATTTCTTTAAATTTAATTTTTAATAAATAATTTCGTTAAATTGTGTAAAAGTAAACACATTTTACCTAGTTGGCACTCTCTTTAGTTTGCGGTCCCTATGGAAAGACCATACGGCATTTTTTTTTTTTTGCATATAACGGGGCGTTCGATATTGAACGCCCGTATTCGGAATGTTTCGGACATCCTCGTATGTAATGAAAACAAGGCGTGTGCCTTGTCTTTGTTTACATATAAAAAATGTATTTTAATGAAAACAAGATTCAGCAAATCATTAGAAACTTCTAATCGTATTCAGAATTAACTTCATTATTGAAAAATCTGCTTTGAACGAACATCTATACATATGAATTAATAAATTTTGCAAATAAACTCAGAAACGGGTGTACCAGACTCTTCACATAGTCATCTAACAATACACTATATTGTGAAAGGAATACTAATTATTTTCCTATAGAATTCTATACAAATCTTAAGCCCTTTCAGGAGTTTACAATGACAAAATTCACTAGCATCATTTAAAACTTCGTTCTAAGCCATAACAAAAAATACTGAAAAAAATATATGGTCCCGTGGACTTAATTTATATGTCAAAATTGCTGTTATTTTCAACTTATAGCGATCAGCAGTAAAAACAAAAAACGCTACATAAAAAATCAACCTCCAATCCTAAAATCTTCCCTAGTAATTCTAAGTTTCTGCAATATTCTCTCATCACATCATTTTTTTTCAAAAGTCATTAATTTTACTTTAAAATGAAAGCAATTAAATACCTGATTTAAGCCTATGGCGTATTAACGCCTACCCATTCAGTATTCTATTTAACATTTCATCGCAAACAAAGCCATGTGTTCATCCGGGGATTTGGTGCTCTCATTCCTATTAACATATTTACCTGTCCCAGAATTAGTCAATTGTGGTAATTTCAAATACTATACACCTACTTGTGTACATGTATGACATTTATGTCCTGTGACTTCAGTTTATTATACTTTGACCATCTCACCTTACTGCTACCAACACAGTTCAACAGAATGAATAACTTTCAGGTCGGTGATGAATTTGGATATATTGGTGACTGTAATGAATAAAATATTTGTAAAATGATTTTTTATTGTTTTTTTTATGTTAATTAAGTGATAAAAAGTCGAAATTGAGCTAATTTTTTAGGGTGGATTCTGCCCAGAAATATAGGAATAAAGCTAAAAATTTAATAAGTCATAGCTAAGTAAGCAAAAATTGAAAAGTTTTAAAAACAGGTATAGAACTTTTTATGCTTATTTGAAGTAAGTTATTTTAAACTCAGATATACAAATTGATTCTTATCTAACCCTTCCTATTGCTTAGGTATGTACAAAAAGTCCCCCCCCCCCAAGGGAAAGATGATTGATTGATTATATACTGTTTAACCGTACGTCCCTCTCCAGAATATTTCACTGATATGGAGACGTCACCATTGCCGGTGAAGGGCTGCAAATTTAGGAGCACTTATGGCCTTTAAGCAGGGAAATTGTGCCACACCTGCTGTGACACGGGGCCTCGGTTTATACGGTCTCATCAAAATGACCGCCCCATTTTGCCTTTTACGACAAGCAAAAGGTACAATTTGACCCGAATCCCCACAGGGCGAAAGACACTTAGAGAAATAGCAGGTGCCCCCTATTATTTTTGTTTACAATTAATTTAGACAAGAGTAAATCAATCCTTTTGATAACAAATTAAAGTTCAGTTTCTGTACCAAACATGAGATGATCTTAACTTACCTTCCTACTTTGGCCATGTCAACTGAACAGTGCTTTACCAATTTCTAACCTCTCTTAACCTCCCCCCCATCTCTCAATGGACCCAAATCACTGTACTTGTTAAAAGTCCAGAAGTCTATACAGTGCAATCATATGCTATATTATTGAATTTCATGCTAAGGAAAGGTGAATTCAATTATTTTTTTTTGAATCAAGAAAAGCAATAACTGACTTCAAACCCAAAATTGTACTACACAATAAGAGGCTGGAAAGTTGATGAATGGAAAATTTACCTGCAATGTACAGAAAACTGTCCGACAAAATACGCCAGGTGCGTAGCGAGTCTACATCTTCTTCTTTTACAGAGAAAATGCTGATCAGATACCGAACTTTCCAAGAGCCGAGGAAGCTGAAAGGTGAAAGTCCTCTACAATGCGTAAATGAGAATGAATCAAAAAAGTTAGTCAAATTTAGCAAAAATCATGAAAGAAACAGCAATTGTTTTCAAGTGTTCTAAAACTTTACTTAATAACATATCTTCTACATAGTTGAATATTTTAAAAATGTATCTGTAAAGGATGGAATACATGTTTTACAATATTACATGTAATTACATGTAAATATAATAAAGGTCAATGTGATACACGCAGTTCAAGGTCATTCCAATAATTCATGAAAAAAATCCGAAGCCTAAGGTAAAAATAATTAAGATTTCATGTTGAAATTCTACATGTCTGGTTAGCAGGTCTAAGGAAAGTAACTCTAAGTACAAAAAAACAGAAACCATTAGAAAATGAGTTACAGACAGTCATTTTGATGAAACTACAAAGTGCAAAAAAGGGAAAACATAGACATTTGTGTAGCTACAACATGGAAACAACACTGTAGATTGATCACGCAGTTTCCAAGAAAGGTGGGGCAATCCAGAGGATCACATACACTACCAAACATGAGATGATCTTAACTTACCTTCCTACTTTGGCCATGTCAACTGAACAGTGCTTTACCAATTTCTAACCTCTCTTAACCTCCCCCCCATCTCTCAATGGACCCAAATCACTGTACTTGTTAAAAGTCCAGAGTGTCCTGGTGTAGCTTCATCTTGTGGCTGTGCCGATGTCAGGCTAGTGATTCTGAAAATCGCCCTTACGCACAGCTGATGTTGAAATAGGGTGCCTACAGGTTTACAACCGTTTTAGTATAGCGTGACGTTTAATATGAAAGTCAAAATTATGACGACACAATACCCAGTTTTACCGCAGTTTTATCGGGTGCAAGTGAACTAATGTTGTCATTGCTATAATAATCGGATTTATTTTGTAATGAAATAAATTGCATTATATAATCATGATATTAAAAAAAAGTTTTGATCGCACAAATCTACAAAAGGAGTTTTCCACTTAAGTACATGTATAGTAGCTTGGTCCCTTTTTACGCCCTTATTTTACACAATATACATGAGGATATGGTATTAATATGGTGTGTAACATAGTCTATTAAAATTTCAGTACAAATCATTAATATTTACATTTGCAAATGTTTTCCTTTACATAACATTATATGAATAAGCGTTTTTATAACTGTGTAAATACAGGTTTGGGGTCAAGAGGTCATAGATGTGCGTTTGGATAAACGTTCCACGTAATTTCTCTGTACATGTTGGGTTTGAAAAATTAACGCATTTCACACGTTAAAAGTAACAATCGTTTGGGCAAATAACAATATAATATAAAGTAATGGTATTATTTTTATTTTCATGGTGTGTAACATAGTATTTCTAATTAAAATTTTGTACAATCATTATTAATGACTTTGAGTATCAAGAAATACAAGCCAATTTTCAACATCTACCGCACAAACAAATTCCGGAACATTTTCTTTCGAACAGAGTGCGGTTTCTCTATTACATACAAATCTATTACATACATTTAAATTGTACTGTATCAAGGAAGACATGGTGAGCTGTAGCGTGAGATAAGAAATGATTAACATTATGTTCGATGGATAAAATTAATATTCAATAAACTTGAATTTTATTTTGCATTATTCAGTAAATTACGGTAAATACACACAAATATACACTCCCTTTTTTGTCAAGGGGGAGCTGAAAAAAAATAAACCTAAACAAAAGTTTGATAAAGCAAACTAAAGAGGAAACCCTTCCGAGCTTGAAAAAAAATCGATTATGTAAGCGCAGGAGTCAAACTGTTTCTCATTTTTATCTGAAAAATGAAACATTAACATTAACAAGTGTTTATTCATATCGCAACAGCGTAAAGGCGTAGGAAAGTCTTATTTTTGGGGGGTGGGGGTGAAGAACTCAAGATTTATCTCTGGAAAGAAGGGGTCACCCCTCCCCCTGATACTACATGTCTGACATGTTTATCTATTTCTTAATTTTGCTCTAAATTCTGCAATGAATATTCCGATTTACTTATCAATTATTGATTAATACATGTCGTGTTTATATGCACCCCAAAACGTGACAAGAGTGTAAGGTTGCTTTGAATATCGATGTGGTCAGTATAGTCCATTGTTACGTCTTTGGTATTTTTTGCTTGTTTGTTTCTTTTTCACAAGAAATTTACATGTATTTATGTACATCTACTCGTATATTAATTCGTGTGCTGTTCGCAATATATGCCCAGGAAAATTGCGATTACATGTATGAGAATTAAAATATGTCCCTGAAAATCATCAAAATTTTAATGAAAGTGATATTCATCGATGTTTATGGAGATCCTTGTTTTGAATTAAATAAAAAGAAAGAAAACTGGTGACTGCATGCACTTTTTAAATACTAGGTACATTTGTCGCTTCCTACACAAAACACGCTTTCCAGAGGTATTTACCTGTGACGGTCTGGAATCACGTGACATATTATCTATTCTTAGCAGGTCAACAAGGTTAATCCTATGTAAATGTACTCACCGGAAACATTCAAAATCATGATACTTTTAAGTAGAATACATAGAGCGCAATGCTGTTCACAAAAGTTATTTTCACACAATCTGTATGAATATAATATACACATTATATTTTAATCTCGACATTGAACAAACCTGCGCTCGATGTTTACGAAAGCTGTGAAGTGGGTACCTGTCACAAATTTCTTTTGATATTCTTGAAAATCAGAGGACCCCACCTTTAAAACATAGCTTTGCGTGTTGTCTATTTCAATTATTTGATATTTTTAAACGTTGGCGCAAATACTACAGACATAACAGAATGATATGATTTACTTTTTAAGTTTTTAAATGAAAGTTTAAATTTTGACGAGTAACCGGGGACCACAGATAATGCCTTATTGAGACTTGTTCTTTATTAACCTTTCGGTTGTATAGTTAAATTATAAGTACATGTACATGAACAAGCATGTGCTTTAATCGCAAGATGAATCTATGACATTCAGGAAATTAAATATCTAGATAACTATAGGATGTTCGTTTACCAATCAGTTACGTGAAAGGCAATGGAAAGCCCGATATCTGACATTTAATCACTTTACAGTAGACGTTGAATAACATTTTGTTCTTATTGTTACAGGCATTGTTTTCATCACGTTAGCAGCTGATAATAGAATTATCACGTCTCCGGAAGGACATCTGGAAGACCCATGCTTTCTTTTGTACTTAATGAACGTCTACATTCGTCACCAAGTTGACAACGGTGCAGTAAATAAAAAAACAAGGAGAAATACCTTAACAAAGTAAGTTAATAACTCAATAATGATAAAACATGCATGAATAAAAAACAAAATGCTCAATTCTTTGGAAATTTTGTCAAGGTATGGGTATTAAACCATATCCATTAAAAAGCGAACTTTCTTGGCCCTTCTTTGCCTTTGTCTTGTTAAATATATTATGGAGAAAACAAACAGTAATAGAGCTTAATAGTCTTTAGAGTGAAAAAATACAAATCTGAAACAAAGCAAACGTCGGTCCTTCGGATTAGACCATTTATTCCCGATATCTCAGTAGGTGCTGGCACGAAAAAGTTCCCTCGCTGCTCAATGGCCATGAGTGCTGAGTATAGGACAAAATGTGTAGCTCTCCAACAGTAAGTAGAGACGTCTCCATATAAGTGAATGCTTCTCGAGAGGGACGTTAAACAACAAACAAACAAAAACAAAGCAAACGTGTACCTCTAAAATATTAGAGAAAGGATCAGTTGCCATTGAAGAGTAAGCAACATTGTTAACCAGTCAGTAATCCGCCGTGTGCTCCTTATCATGATTGGGCTGGAAAAAAATCTGTAGAGACTTCAGTTTGTAAATAAAGGCCAAGCATTTGATATGGCATCATTTGACTGAGAGGTAGATTGTATTAAAAGAGATGGCCATCAAAATGATGACTTTAAACGAGCTCGTTGATATCTTCTTTTGATCAAGTTTTTGCCGAAAGGTCAAAAACTATTTGTATATGTTCTTGAAAATCGATTTAATTGGGACACAAAACCCTGTATGCAGGAACATTTATAGGCTTTAAAACTTAAATAAAGTTATTTTTTAAGTTCGTGAAATTGTATATCATCATTCGAATATTCTGAAGCTTATATCATGCAAATACATAAGATGCATAGTTCTGATGAGCAAAGATGCCTCTTCTGGGAGATGTGAAACTTGTTTTTTTGCCTTTTTCGATAGCGCTTTTTGTGAATAAAAAAGTGGGGTATTTATAATCTGGATATTGAAAAGTGTACCTTCTTCCTAAATTTTGAATTTAACAGCATCTTAATGGTCGGACAGTATTGATTAATTTTTTTGAAAATTCATTTAAGAAATAAATAACAAGTCTAAAAACTTCATGATCAATGGGAATTGAAGTGGGTGGGTCACGTGATCAAATCCTGTGAAGGCCGAAGAACCTCTCAGATTTGATCACGTACCGACCCACTTCAATTCCAACTGAAGTTTATAAACTTGTTATTTATTACTTATATATACATTTCAGATGGACAATTAAATATATTCGGATATAAATATTGCACTAACCGGGCGCCGTAGATTTCCGGTAAAAGTGTAAAGTCGTGATATATTATTTTATTCTAATTATCTGTAATTAGTCTTAATTATTTCATTTACAGCCCTATGTTAGATTTAGTTTATAGTACAGATACCCGTTGCTCTTTGTGAGCAGCAGCTGTGTAACTTATATAACTGACCTAGTTAAGAGCAACCTACTTAATTTATATATATAGGGGAGTGAAAGTTTCTGAGTAGATGCACAGAAGTAGATACAGGGATAGATTCAAATATAGTGTATGGTTAGGTCAGTCAGTGCTGTCCGAGGATATTTTATTTTGTGCATTCTGTTGGATTATTAAAACTTGATATCATGTAAATAAATTGTAAAACGCAGATGTTTTCACTTAAGCAACACCAGTCTCTTCGGAAGCATGGATTAATTATTAACTTAATTCCACTGGATTAAAACATTGTGTGTCGTTTACCGCTCGACGGCGCTACAAAAGTACGCAAGCGTGCCGAGGTGTAAATCGGCTTGCATGGCGGTTACGCTTCGAATTCACTAGGCAAAGGAATCTAATTCGAAGGGAATATTTTGTGAAAGGCTTCTTGTGATCAGTAAAAGTGAACAGATTGTTGTCTGGGAATAATTTTATTCGTGAAAATTGATAATTGATGCTGAAAAGACACAAAAAAACGCGTCCAAAGATTGATAATACATGTAAAAAGTTCGAGGAATGTCGGTCGCCGGAAAGGGATGGATGGATCCGATGGATTGAGACACTTGTCCGAGCCAGTTAATTTGCAGTCAAGTATTAAATTTGATCAAAAACATTCAATCTACGATTTCAGTAACTAAAGGCATATTTATCCTGTAAACACTGGTAAACACGGAGACACTGGCGACAGCTTACATTGAACTACGACAACGCCGAGGTGTTTGTCAGCTCTTCATGGCGTGATTGCAATGATATTTTCCAACAGATTTACACAATTATCGTGAGTAGAATTTAAAGATAAAATAATAGTTTATCATGAAAATTTAACCAAAGGTCTACCGCAAAAATAAGGATAAAAGTTAGAGACTGTGCAGTTAACAAAAATGAAAAAAAAAATGTAAACAAAGGCTAGCTAGTTCTCTCTGTACACAGGTTGAATCGATAGCTAAAAAACTGTATGAAATACTTGTTTACACTGTAAATGAAATAATTATTATTTTACTTGCTTATTTTGTTTTTTATACATGAAAAGCAAGTAGAGCAGGCCATTTTATAATTTATGTACGAGTAGATATTATTGCACTGTGTGATTAGGTCACGTATTGAAATCTGACCTCTCACAAACTTCATACAGAATTGAATATATATTTTCTCTCTTTATGTTTATATAATGGAGAGATACCACAAATGTATATATTAACTTTTTGAAAACAGTTTTGATGACGTGGTATGTATCTTCCTAAATTGTGAATTTTATGGCCTCCTGTGTAGGGGATGACATGGTTGAGTGTGGTTGTAGATAAAATTCGTCATTCTTTGAAAATTTTCTTCTCAGCTCCTTGGTATCTAAGAAGCAAACATAGATGATTTTTTTTTATTTTACATGATTTTTGTAATTATTGACTATAGGTTTCTGCCATTGAGCAGTTATCTTGTGTCTGAGGCTTGCTCGTTACTTATAACTTTATTTCAACACTTTATTGAAGATGCATAAGAACACAGCGATTTTATTTCCCTTGCACGAGAAATATGTATGTAAGACTTAAAAATGCAATGGTCACGCCAAAGTCCGATAGTCTGCACCAACCACCGATGTTTTGACATTCTGATTGCACACACAGGTACTCATAAGTTTACATGAAAAAGATGCTTGAATTTCTGATATACACTATGTGTTTAATTTAGACCAGGTCTTGCAACAATCTTCTGGAATTCAAATGTGTACCAATTGCACTCCATTATAAGCAGACCTATTTTTCAATCATATGAAGCAGAATTTGTGCAAATTTTCATGCATGAAAAGAGGAAAACACTTGCTGTGTCCTTCAACCCAACTATTAGATATACCGACCACGCATTGTCAATTAACAATGGTTATCTCCATTCCTATGTCGATACGATATATCCTGGTGAGCTTGAAATAAAAGATAAGAAAGTCTGACACATCTGCTTCATATTTGGATATTTTACTTGAAAAAGACGTTAATAATAATCTAACAACCAAGCTCTATGATAAACGTGCTGACTTTAAATTTTCTGTCAATTTTCCTTACTTATGCAGCAATATACCTTCATCACCTGCATACGTCGTTTATACGGCATTTATATATCTCAGTTGATTCGATACGCAAAAGCATGCTCTAAGTGTGAACTATTTCTGAAACGAGGTATATTAATGACAAACAAGTTGGTGAGAAAATGAATATTAGTAGTCTCGCTTAATGTCATCATTTTGTAAGTACTTTGTTCATTATTTCCCAATCATGACAAGGAGCACACGGCGGTAGTTACCGGTCAGCAGGGGATGCTCACTGCTCCATGGCACCTGATCCCAAATCCGGTGTTTTGTGGGTTCGTGTTTGCTATGCTCCTATTTTGTATTGTTTTATGGACATTGATATTGAATACTGGAATACTGATCGTTATCTCCATATCCTTCACGCCGAATTCCGATAGTGTGGAAAATAAAAAACGTTTATGACATTATAGTTCTGCTGTTCCAAACTGCAATGCTGTTCCATGCCGATTCGATGACGTACACTCAGAATGAAAATTCACATAAAATAATCTCTATGGAGTACATGTAAGACCACCACTCGCTCTAATAACTGCAGGACATTCTTTACTATTGGATAACTTGTACTAATGAATAGAAGATTAACCCAGCTGCTACCACACCAACTGCATAGATCTTTTTAAACCGGTGAAATTTAGTTGAAGAGGGGCCGGGGGGGGGGGTATGATCCAGATATCGACATTCTAACGGCTTTTCTTTCTTTCTCAATGGTCATTTTGCCAATGTTTTGTGTTTTTTAGTGAAACCAGATTTGAAAATTTGATAACGATCACAACATGGTGCAAATGACACAACACACGTGCCACAAAGTACAAATTTATTGGTTTTAAGTTTTGTCAGGGAACATTGGTTTTCATCGGTGATATTTGATTTTCTATCCACAATTGTTCAGATCACAATTTTGTTGAATAAAGTAGAAAATATCATACTATTCTATAAACTTGTTTTTAAGTAACATTTATTGCGACACTGTCGCACTTTGGAGTTTTTTTTACATATTCAATACCTTTCAATATTTGGGCGATTAAAAGATTAAAAATTAATATTAGACTATGTATTTAATTTTTTTTCTTAAGGTGGACGTATAACAAAAAAAAATACAACAAAGAAAAAATGAAGCCGTAAAATTATTTGCTTCAGAAAGTGTACTCATTGATCGACAAAACTGGAGGTAGTTCATTTGGTTCATTTGGTACTAAGTAAAATGAACCCATCTGGTTAGTACCAAATTGATCTTCTCAACACAAGTAGAATCATTGATTATTGATTTAATTCTTTTGTTATCATGCCTTTTAAATATATAGATGCGATACGAACACTTGTCAGTCGAAAAATAAAATAACAATTATAACCAAAATGTCTTTGGTGGGTGAAGGACTATGCTAAAAATGTTCAATAGTCTCCAAGGACTAATCCTAAATATTTCTGGTGGGTTCAAAGAAACACATTAATCTTCAAGAAGTAACCCTTATCAGTCTAATGGATTTGTGGACTAACGCTCATACCTCTGGTGGGTGAAAACATGAAACAAATATCAGTAAAATTGCATAAAGAGGAATACTGAATGAAAGAATTTTTAATGCAGGACAACGTCATGACGTCAGAGTATTGTGAGGTCATGATGTTGTCCATTCCTCTGCACAATTGGACCATAGCGTATCAGACAATTGCACATTTGCGCAAAACGTATCACAGGCAACGAACCATAAGACTCTGGCGTCAGTAAAGATAGCAAGCTTTCGGGGTGTGGTAATACCATCGGATTTTAGCGTAACTGTCGCACTTTGGAGTCTTACATATGTGTAATATCTTTTAGAGGCTGGGTGATTAAAACATGAAATATCAATACTAGACTATGTATTTATTTTCTTTAAATGGACGTATAAAAAATACCAAAAAAATCATAAAGCCTAAGGTTATTTGCTTCAGAAAGTGTACCCAGTGATCGACAAAACTGGAGGTGGATCATTTGGTTCATTTATTGCTAAGTAAATGAACTCATCTAGTTAGTACCAAATGAAGATTCTCAACACAAGTAGAATTATTGATTAGAAGTTTTTAATTAATTTGTTTTCTTGCGTTTTGGATATAGGTACGATACTTACACTTTTCAGTCGAAAAGAAAAACAACTGTAATCAAATATCATTGGTGGGTGCAGGACTAACCCAAATCAGTTCAATAGTGTGCAAGTACTAACCCTTGAATATTTCTGGTTGGTTCAAAGAACCACATAAG
>NW_026930108.1:0-109526 GCF_032062105.1 Saccostrea cuccullata
TTGCAACGAGCTTTGCTCTAGTTATTATTATTATTATTCCTGGGAAAATTTTGTCCTCGAGTGATCTTGTAAACTATGCATCCGACTAAGGTTAAATGTTTTTAGGGTCAGTAGACATGTTATGTAGATTTGCCGAACGAAGGTCATTTCGTGCAACACGAAAAATGACGATTTAATTGATATCGGCGTAACTTTTTACATTTTTGATGAAATGCTTTGAAACTGATACTGAAAGGATATATTAGTAGCATAGACAATAAGACATGGTCTAAATAGCAAGATCTCTCGCGCATGCACGTGCGCTTCGCTCTGATTGGCTGAAACTAAAGTCTCAATATCTTTCTTGTTTTTTGATGAAATCCTTTGAAATTTTGAACATAGCCATGCATTAGGATATCCTACAAAATGATATATAAAAATTATCATGAAAACACGTGCATGCACGTGCGCTGCAATCTGATTGGCTGAAACTTTAAATAGCTATAACTCCCTTGGTTTTCAACCAAACAGGATGTGATTTGTAACATAGATAGATATAATATACTTCTACAAGAAGGTATGGTCACCATGCACATCCATACACATGCGTGAACAAACGCTGCAATCTGATTGGCTGAAACTTTAATCAGCTATAACTCCCTTGGTTTTCAACCAAACGGAGTGGGATTTAGAACATAGATAGATGTAATGGACTTCTACAAGAAGGTATGTCACCATGCTCATGTATGCACGTGCGTGCACGTGAAATGAATAAAATCAAAAATACTCTTGAATGAGCGTATTCTTTAATACTTTTGGATTAAATACTTTAATATTTAGTATATTAAAGTATACAGATTGTGTAGAAAAGATGATATGGTCATTACGCTCATGCATTCACATGCGCACGCGTGCAGTGCTAAATTTGAATGAACTTGGTACCCTTCTGGGTTAACGTTGTTAAAGTCTCAAATGCATAAAGTTTGTCTTATTTAATGAAGCCTACAGGGAATATGGCACCAAAAGTGAGATGGGGAGCGTTTGGGGAACATCTGTAACGGTCCCCGTTACAATTAGCACTAGTTTCCATTCTTATGTCGATACAATATCCTGGTGAGCTTCAAATAAAAAAAACCCTCAGAGTATTGCATATCTGTTTCATATTTGGATATTTTACTTGAAAAAGACGTTAATGGTAATCTAACAACCGAACTCTATGATAAACGTGATGATTTTAACTTTTCTATCGTCAACTTCCCTTACTTAAGCAGTGATATACCTTCATCACCTGCATACGGAGTTTATATATCTCAATTGATCCGATACGCAAGAGTAAGCTCTACGTATGAACAATTTCTACCTTTCGCACGAATGATGTGACACTGTGAGTTATTAATAACTAGAAAAAGCGGCATTTTTTTCTGTCTCTTGCATCAAGATTATTTCACTCCTATCATTAACCATATATCCTACACTGATATTTTGATCACCTTTGATGTTTCGTACATATTAAGGACAGAAGAATGAATCCAATATATCCAGCAATATCTTTTTCAAATGACATGGTCTAAAAATATTAATGGGTAAATAATCAAAGCGTAAAAGAAATCAAATCCTTCCACATAACGCGTAATAGATTTAATATTGTCCTTGAGCTTGAGATGTTCTTAAGTATAGTGTAAGATCTTTTCTTTTTTCTTTTCCATTGCTCCTTTCTTTAAACGAATTTAATCAGTCATTACATTAACATTTTAAATTGTAAGAAGCGTGTGCGATAACCTTTGCCAGGTCTTGTCCAAAATTTTGTGCTCGCAATACTAAAAATGTAGTCACTTAAAAAGTGAACAACATTCGATTAAGTATAAAGCCAAATTCGATTACTGCATACGTTTTTTACTAAAAAAAACTTCACTAGTGGAAATGAAAAAAAAGTTTTAAAGCCAAATACGAGTATGTCATCTTATGACTAACTGAATCTTTTACGCAGCATTCAGTTACTAAAAAGTGGAAAAGTTAAAATCTTCAAATTATCTACTTGTATACTTATAATGATAACACTTGTTTTCTATTAACGCATTATTCATTATAAATCTTTATATTTACATAACAGCATTAACTTAGTAGTGACGATCCTACGTTTGTTTCTTTTCCTGTTTTGTATTGATCGTACCACAGAATTTTAGAAATCCTGATTGATATATTTTATTATTTTGTATATATTTAAATAAAGAAAAATTGTTTGATTCAATTTAATTATACACTACTAGCTTTTAACCCCCCCTCCTCCCCGTCCTTATGAAAATCTCGCTCTGTCTTTCTCTTTATCCTACAGCGTACAGTGCTCTTGGATTGTGTATACTTCTTCTTTTTGCTTCGATGAACATATACAGGGGCGTACTGGGAAATATACTGGGATATACCATAGGTGTCTATAGGGAACACTAGTCATATACAGTTGCATACTATAGGAGTACCTGGGTATATTGTAGGTCACTGTGGCATGCTGGGGATACATACCGTGGCATACTGAGATTTACTGAATGTACAGAGCATTCATACCGTATCATACTGTGGATATATCGTAGATAACTCTAAAAATGCTGTAAGATACGAGAAAGACAGGAAATTTTCATACGGATAGGGTATTTAAAAGCCAGGAGTGATAAATATCGTACTGAAACACAATCAATGAGATTGAACACAACTTACTGTAAATGTATTTTATTGAGCGCGCACGATATTTGTCGGAAACTGATTTTTGAATGAGTTAGCGTAGATTTGAATTAGCCCATTTCTCAATGTTCTTATTTATGCATGAGCAATACATTTAGCGTTGTACTTAAACGGAATTTCATTTCCGCCAAAAACGCCAATAACATAAAGCCAAATGTAATGCGTTTACAGTATTCCAACTTAGATTGTTCTCTCAAACACAAACAAAAT
Source organism: Saccostrea cuccullata (assembly GCF_032062105.1). Taxonomy (NCBI): domain Eukaryota; kingdom Metazoa; phylum Mollusca; class Bivalvia; order Ostreida; family Ostreidae; genus Saccostrea; species Saccostrea cuccullata. Next base: position 2,923 of record NW_026930108.1, read on the forward strand.
GACAAAATAGTTATGTACAACCAATAATATTGATTTGTTTTTGTAGCATCCGGTGCTTGCAAACCGTTACCAGCTCCTACAAATGGGCAGATAAACTGTGGAGATTCGACGATATTTTAGTGAGTATATTGCACCAGTTATGTAACTTACATGATAAACATAATGATAAAAAATATATAGAAAATACCCATTTTAACATTAAGTAGTGTTTTGAATTTCACCGTAAAATTAAGTAGACATGCAGGGTTGACTGCTTAATTAAAGTTTTAAGTCCAACCAAAATCCTCTGGTTCGAAAAAAAATAATTCAAATTGTCTTAATGAATTTTCTTTTAATGATGATGTCATTATCGATGTTATTATGCCATAACTTTAATTCCGAATCTATAGGCTTAGAAATACTATCGCATTACCTATCAATTTATTATCAAAAGTATAAGTTGATCCAAGAAAAATTTATCAAATATGTGCATTTTTTAATGAAAGGAAAATTATTATTCGTCCAATCTGGCTTCAATGCGTACAAATCTGTTCGTCCATGGTAAAATATGTGTTGTGTGTCCCGGGCCGTCAGGCACAAGCTTCTTTCAAACACTTCTATTATTTCGACTATAAAAAAAACTATTGTGCAGTAGCATAAAAACACATTATTTAGCCATTGACATTGCATGGTTTCCTCAAATGAGTTAGAAGAAATTATTTGTAGACATTATATTTGTTCTGTAAATTTTTTCAGCCGCTGTACGGCCAATTGTAACTCTGGTTATCAGTTTGACAATGGAGATACCACAATACAGAAGGACTGTGATCCCCAGTATGGGATGTATTTTGGTTGCCCAACATTTCCAAAATGCATACGTAATGATTCAAACCCTTTCGGTCTCGGACGTAAGTATCCTGATCTTTTTTTAATTTAAGACTCATGATATCCTGTTTAATTATACATTAAGATATGTGTAGATATTGTGTAAAGCTTTGACAAATTTACTCCGCATTACAATTAATAAGATTGATTGAATTAACTGTGCAAATAAAAATTTATTTGCAATTGTGTGTTTATTTTTATATATACTCAAAGAAAAAACTCTTACTACCGGTATATGTTTGATGATCAAAATAGAGTTAAATTCCTCACATCAATGTACGGACATAAAAACACATCTGAAGTGCACGTGAATACATTTACATGTATACACTCAGTTCCAAAAGTGATTGAGTTCAATGTATAGAAAATACTTTTTTTTAAATGAAAAGTATTCACGTATTTAAAAGAAGTATTTTCTAAATGAATCCAAAATGCAATACACATGCTCACAAGATGCACAGAAGAAGCATTGATTAAAAAATGATAATTGATATGAGAGAGAGAATTGAATTCGGATTTGGGGGGCTTGTTGTGTTACATACATGTAGATAAGTCTTTGTCTTTAGTATGCATTTTTACCTAGTTGTAACAGTATTTTTTTTACATAACAAAACTACACTAGTGAATATGAAAAAAAAAATGGCTAAATTCGAGTATGTCATCTTACGACTCACTGCTTTTTTTACGCAGCATCCGGTTACTGAAAATTGGAAAAGTCAAAACCTTCAAATTATCTGTTTGAATACAAATTATGATAACACCCGTGTTCTTTTAACTTTTAACATGTAATTGCAGAAATCCTGATATAAATATTTTATTATTTTGTATATGTTTAACTGAAAAAATATTGTTTGACTCGATTTGAATATATATCTTATTGAAACACAATCCCCGAAATTGAAACAAGTTATTCCAACGTAGATTGTTCTCTCCAACACAAATAAAATGACAGCATGGTGATGTACAACCAATAATATTGATTTGTTTTTGTAGCATCCGATGCTTGCAAACCGTTACCAGCTCCTACAGATGGGCAGATAAACTGTGGAGATTCGACGATATTTTAGTGAGTATACTGCACCAGCTATGTAACCGCCATGATACTAGTAAACATAATGTTAAAGAAAGAAATATATGGATAACACCCCTTGTATCTGATAAAATAAGCCATTAAGCAGTGTTTGAATTTCATCGTAAAATTAGCTAGATATGCAGGGCTTACTGCTTGGTGAAAGTTGTTTGCCCAACCAAATTCCTCTAGCCCGAGAAAAATAATTCAAATTGTCTTAATGAATTTCTTTTAATGATTATATGAATAGGGCCATAACTTAAATTCCGAATTTATAGGCTTAGGAATTCTATCGCATTACCTATAAATTCATTACCAAAAGTATAAGTTGATCCAAGAAAGAATTATCAAATTAATGAATTTGAATTACAGGAAAAATTTTATTCGTCCAACCGGGCTTCATAACATACAAATCTGTTCGTCCATGGCAAGATATGTGTGTCTCTAGCGGTCAGGCACACGCTTATTTCAAATACTATGAAAAAAAAACAACATATTCTAACCGAATGTCGAGATTGCAGAGTTCAGTTTCCTCCATTGAGTTTGTTTGTTGTCATTATATTTGTTCTGTATATTTTTTCAGCCGCTGTACAGCCCATTGTATCTCTGGTTTTCAGTTTGATAATGGAGACACCACAATACAGAAGGACTGTGATCCTATGACGGGGATGTTCTTTACTGGCCCGACATTTCCAAAATGCATACGTAATGATTCAAACCCTTCCGGTCCTGGACGTGAGTATCCTGATTTTTTTTAAATTTAAGTCTCACGATAGCCTGTTTAAATATACGTTAAGATATATGTAAGTATTATGTAAAGTTTTGACAAACTTACGCTGCAATACAACTAATTAGACTACTAGTAATTGAAATGACATTATATATATATATATATATATATATATATATATATATATATATATATACTTAAAGTGAAAAACAGCTTTTATTAGAAGTTTGATAATGATTGATTGATGGTATACTGTTTAACGTCCCTTTTCAGAATATTTCACTGATATGGAGACGTCACCATTGGCGGTGAAGGGCTGCAAATTTAGGCCTATGCTCGGCACTTACGGCCCCCGAGTAGAGAAGGATCTTTATCGTGCCACACCTGTTGTAACACGGGGCCTCGGTTTATACGGTCTCATTAGAAGGACCGCCCCATTTAGTCGCCTTTTACGACAAGCAAGGGGGGGCTGAGGACCTATTCTAACCCGGATCCCCACGGGGATGTTTGATAATCAAATAGAGTAAAACTCATCACATCAAATGGAATTTTTAAGAATTGATAATTTAAGTAAAAGATGTACGGACATAAAACACATCTAAAGTACGCATGAATACATGAACTTGTACATGTATATTTTCAATTCCAATGCTGGTTGCGTTAAATGTATAGAAAATACTGTTTAATTGAAAAAAGTGTTCACGTACAAAACAGTATTTTCTAAATGAATCCAAAACACAATACACACGCTAACAAAATGTACAGTTGAAGCATTGATTATATGTGATAATGAATATGCGAGAGAGAGAGAGAGAGAGAGAGAGAGAGAGAGAGAGAGAGAGATGGATCCGGATTTTGGGAATTTCTATGATATATAAAAGAGTCTGTCTGTTTATTATAGTTTTTTTTTAAATTATTTAATCATTGAAAACTTTATTTTTCAATATTTTAAAGCAATATATATTTTCCCTTGTATATTTTCTAGCAGCTTAAATTTTGCTAAAATTACAATAGAAAAGCTTTGCATCAGAAATATAAATAAGTGTATTAGAGAGGTAGTCAGTGCAATATTTGTTCTTATAAAATAGGAAAAAGATGAACTGCTATTTGTTTTACCCGACAGGACGTAATCTTACTTCAATATCACGGTGACTTTACGCACAAACGATGTAACACTGTGAGTAATTTATAACTAGACAAATTGGCGAATTTTTCTGTCTCTTTCATCAAGATTATTTCACTCTTATCTTTAATCATATCTCCTACACTGATATTTTGAACACTCTTTATTTTTTTAATAACGTATTAAGGGCAGATGAATGAACTCAAGATACCCAAAAATCTATTTCAAATGACATGATTTAAAAAAAAATCAAAGTGTAAATTATCAAAGTGTTAAAGAAATCAAATCCTTCCACATAACGCGTGATAGATTTTGTCCTTGACCTCGATATATTCTTAAGAACAGCACAAGATCTTTTGTCTTTTACATTGTTTCTTACCTTGAATTGTTTTCAACGAATTTAATCATTCGTTACATAAACAATTTAATTTGTAAGAAGCGTGCAACTTATGGTGATCCTATGTTTGACTGAAATACTAAAAATATTGTTTAAAAAACAAACAACATTCGATTTAAAGAAGTATTTCATTGAAACACAATCGATGAGATTAAACACAAGTTATTCCAACGTAGATTGTTCTCCCCAACACAAACAAAATGACAACATGGTGATGTACAACCAATAATATTGACTTGTTTTTGTAAATCCGGTGCTTGAAAAACCGTTACCAGCACCTACAAAGGGGTTTTCATACGGGCAGGGGTTTTAAAAGCCAGTAATGATAAATATATCTTATTGAAACACAATCAATGAGATTGAACAAAAGTTATTAAAACTTAGATTGTTCTCCCCAACACAAACAAAATGACAACATGGTGATGTACAACAATTAATATTGACTTGTTTTTGTAGCATCCGGTGCTTGCAAACCGTTACCAGCTCCTACAAATGGGCAAATAAACTGTAGCAATTCAACTATATTTTAGTGAGTATACTGCACCAGCTATATAACTTCCAGGATAAACATAATGATAAAAGAAAGAAATATATGGATAAAAACCCATTGTATCTGATAAAATAAGTCATTAAGCAGTGTTTGAATTTCATCGTAGAATTAACTAGACATGCAGGGCTGACTGCTACGTGAAAGTTGTCAGCCTAACCAAAATCCTCTAGCTCGAGAAAGACAATTCAAATTGTTTTTATGAATATCTTTTAATGATTATGTGAATAGGGCCAAAACTTTAATTCCGAATGTATAGGCTTAGGAATTCTATCGCATTACCTATAAATTCATTACCAAAAGTATAAATTGATCCAAGAAAGACTTTTCAAATATATGAATTAAATTACAGGAAAAATTTTATTCGTCCAAACGGGCTTCATTTGGTACAAATCCGTTTGTTCATGGTCATATTTGTGTTTCTCGGGCGGTCAAGCACACGGTTATTTCAAACACTGCCATGATTGCGGCTATAAAAAATTGTTGTGCAGTAGTATGAAAAAACACATTATGTAACAATCTATTGACACTGTATGGTTGAGTTTACGCCACTGAGTTAGAAGAAATTTATATATAGACATGATATTTGTTCTGTACATTTTTTTTCAGCCGCTGTACGGCCAATTGTAACTCTGGTTATCAGTTTGACAATGGAGATACCACAATACAGAAGGACTGTGATCCCCAGTATGGGATGTATTTTGGTTGCCCAACATTTCCAAAATGCATACGTAAGTCAAAAATAGATATAAACAGTGAACTGTAGCGTAAAGGAGGGATATCTACTTAATCATGTCAAAAAATAGTAAGGCGTTACCTTATAAGGTCCTGTAAGAAATATATTAGGGCATCTCGATCCTTAATCCAAATCCTTAATTATGTCCAAAAAATAATAAGGACCATAAAAACCTTAATTATTCAAAAAAAGTAAGAAATTTCCTTAATCATTTGAAGAAATACTGAGGCATTTCCTTTGACAAATGTGAGATCCTGTAAAAAATAATATATTTGGAATCATCGATCCTTAATCAAAAAGTAGAAAAGCATCTCCTAAATCATGTCAAAAAATAGTTTGGCATTTCTATCCTAAATCATGTTAAAAAAAATATAGAAGGGTATCTCATAAATCATGTGAAAAATATACCAAAGCATCCGCTTAATCCTTTAAATAAAATAATGCATCTTGGTCCTTAATCATGCCAAAAAAGTAAGGAATCTTCTTAATCTTGTCAAAAAATAGTTTTGATCTTTAATCATATCCAAATAGTAAGGTATTTTTTAAGTCAGGTTAAAAATTTGTAGGCATCTTGATCTCAAATCACGTCAAAGATATTTTTAATCATTTCCTTAATCCTGTAAAGATATTAAAACACCTCCTTAATCTTGTCAAAAGATAGTAAAATAACTTATTCATCCTGTCAAAATAAATACTAAGACACCTCCTTAATCCTGTCAAAAATAGTAAGGCACCTCCTTAATCCTGTCAAGAAATGGTAAGGCATCTTCTGAATCACATTTAAAAAAATCGTAAGAATCTCTAAAATGATCTTAAAAAGTAAGGCATTTTAATCATATCCTAAAAATATTAAAGCATTTACTTAATCAAAAGAGGTAGAAAAGTATCTACCTTAATCAAATCAAAAAATAGCGAGGCATCTCGGTAACCATATTTAAAAATGTCAGGCATCCTGATCATGTTTAAAAAATACTGAGGCATTTACTAGTACTTAATTATGACCAATAATTCATATGGACTTTCTTGTTAAAATTCTTTTTTACAGCTACAAACCCCCCAGTGACGAAATCTGCATCACCTGTGTCCAGTACATCCTGAACAAAAGCGAAGTTTTAAATGAGAGACTCCATTAATCACACAAAAGGGAAAAAAGAGGAAAATTAAATAAGAACTTTTAAGATTTAATGTGTTGTAAAATGCAAAATTTCATTTAGATGATGAATGTTAATCTTGATAGGATGTGCTTAAGATGTTTTTTAAGAAAAATCTGAGGGGCCAATGAAGCATGTCCATTATTTTTTTATTTATACAAAATAAAAGCTTAAGAAAATTTGTGAAGAAAAAAACATTTCACAAGATTCTAAACAATAAAGAATGCGGTAAACATGTACATGTATATGAAAAATCTAAACTAAAAGTTGAATATTTTAAATTGCTTATTTAAGCAACAATATGAATTTTGGTATAACAAATTTTAATCAGATTAAAAATTTTGATGTAATGAAGTGGTCTTCTTATTGAATACTTTGAAAATATACGTTTTTATTGTAATATTTTGTTTGTGACCAACACTTTAAATATGCTACATGATACCTTTGCAGAGCCGAAGGCGATATGTAATAGAATGGACTCTCCTTCAAGCATCCTTTAGTATGTACAAGATGAGGGTCATTCTATGTAATGAGCCTGAGGCTCAAGAGGGTATCATGTACCCAACCCAATTTGATTTTATTTTGAGGGAAAATAATCCACCCATATGGTGTTTGTTAGTTGTCACAAACAAGCTTCCAAGAATGATTTCGGCACGTGGAGCTGTGCTTTATATACTACTGACCAAAGGTGTGTATGCGTCACACAGGTCATTATTTTTTAGCTTCTTTAAATTGAGATACACCTCGCTGCACTCGGAGATAATGCTACATGATACCCTCTTGAGCCTCAGGCTCATTACAAAGAATGACCCGCATCCTGTACATCCTAAAGGATGCTTGGAAGAGGGTCCATTATCTTTGTTTACATTTTTATTGCAGTTACTTGTATTTGTGTTTGTTTTGTATACAGCAACTATTGTAAGTTTCTTTGGTGTTTTATATCCCTGCATTAGAAAAAGTTTACCGAGTGCTGTATAGCGTATGTCCGTCTTCATCGGTGACATCTGATTACACTGAACAGTGACTATACAGCCCCTTTATATATCCTTAGAAATGGGGAGAGTCCTATCGAATATGGCGGACAAATTCCTTTTAGGGATCGTTTTCAGCTTTAAGAAAGGTCTTGTCACAAGGAATACACCTGTGATATGGATTTAGCCGCATATATTCAAAAGTTATGGGCAAGGTTAAACTTTTGCTGACAAACAGTTTAACATGCAGATGTTGAGGACAATTAGGCGAAAAATCTTCTTTAGTTTCTCGGGCCATAAATTTCCAAATTTAATGCAGCAGGCATTTTTTTCTCTCAGATATCAACCTATTCTTACTTCTTTCTTCTCCTACAAAAATTATAAACTCAGCTTTATTTACAATATCAAAAAAGCTAAGCATTTCTATCCCCCTTGAAAAAATTTGCGAGTCTCTGTTAATATGGATGCAGCATTCATTAGAGCATTACATTTACTGTAAATACTACTGAGTCATGAAATTTAAATAAAAAATAACCTTAATCAAATTATTAAGTGACGTTTTTGGGGTTACTTTCAGATTTAAAATCTTAACGTTTATCAAATACTGTACTTTAAAAAAAATCATATTTGATAGAAAAATTGTTATCAAATGCCAGTCATTAAAAATATACCTGAAAAAGTAACAAATTATTATGACAAGGAATGCACATCATTTAATGATATATATCATACAATATATACACAATCTACAAAACGTATATCTTTGACTAAGACACAAATTTCATCGAGATTTAATACTATTTAGTTGGCAACTGGAGATTTCTTAAGGATGTTTGCATTCCTTCAAAGTAGTTACATATCATACACATTATCATGATACTTTACATTTACATTGTATTTCCATTACAGAAGATTGTATTAGTGTTGTCAGCTTAATCAGTGTCAAGATCTACTGATATAATAAATGAAAGATGCCTACAGGTTTCTCTAATTCAAGAAATATTTTCATTAAGCTTTATAACCAAAACATAAATAATTGGAATAAACATCATTTAGGCATGATTTTAAATGGAATTCTGTAAATTTCAAAATGCTTTCTTTTCTACAATTTTTATTGAAACTGTACGAGAAAAAGTGATATTGAATTGGTTATGACGTCAAAACTGATCTTACACAGGCTAATCACAATAACTAGTTATGGTGTCACACGACGTAGGTTCTACGTTAAGAAGCAGAGCAGAAAATGGAATCTCCAAAAGATTCATGAGGTGTAATCATTATATTTTCAACAATTAATCCTGTGTTGATATGACATATATGATACTGAACTTAAGACATCACAGATACTGACTTCATTCTATTTCATAATTGGCTACTTTATAATGGAAAGACATTGATCGTAAAATAACAACTTTTTTTAATCGTCAACTTCACTCACTGAGTATTGACGTAGAAATACCGTTATACCCTAATCACCTGCATCTCAAGAGTAAGAGTAAGCCCTTCAACGGTATATGACGATTTCTCGAGTGAAAACAAGATGTGTTTGTGAAACACTGATGCCCCCGTATGGCAACATAGCGAAGGTTAAGCTTTCTCAAATGCAGATCAAATATGTTGGTAGCAAAGTAAGGCCTTTTCACAAGAAATGCGAAACATAAAATGCTAGCTACACCTGTTCCAGGGTTATGACCAAGGTTAACATTTTATAATATAGGACAAACTCCATTTCAAGGTCAAAGGGTCAAGGTTGTTGGGTTCTAAAGAAAGGTCAAAGGGTCAAGGTTGTTTGGTTCTAAAGAAAGGCTTTGTCTCAAAGATTATGTATGGGAAGTACGAAAGCGCTGGTCCTTATCGTTCAAAAGTTATGACCAAGATCAAAGTTTGAAAAAAAGTAGGTCAAACTCCAAGGTCAAGGTCAAAATTCTTGATATCAAATGAAAGGTCTTACCACAAGGAATAAACTTGTGAAGTATGAATGCCGTAGCCGAACCCTTCAAAAGTTATGGTCAATGTTGTATTTTTAAAGTAGGTCAAACCCCAAGGTCAAGGTCAAAGAGTCAAGGTTCTTGGTATCCAATGAAAGATCTTTTCATCAGGATTATATATGTGAAGTATGAAAGCCCTAGTACTAACTGTTCAAAAGTTATAGCCAAGGTTAAAGTTTTTTCATAGATACGGAAATCTCCAAGGTCAAGGTCAAAAGGTCAAGGATGTTGGTATCCAATGAAAGGTCTTTCCACAAAGAATACATATGTGAAATATAAATGTCCTGGTATCTATTGTTCAAAAGATATGGCCAAAGTAAAAGTTCAAAATTTTTGTGTTAAAGTGGGTCAAACTCCAAGGTCAAGATCAAAAGGTCAAATTTTGTGGAACCCAAAGAAAGGTCTTGTCACAATGAATACACATGTGATATATATATATCATAGCTCCACTAAATCAAAAGTTATAGGCAAGGTTAAAGTTTTTGCGGACAAACAGACAAACAGAGAGACAGAGAGACAGACAGACAGAGAGACAGACAGGACAGACATGACAAAAACTATATGCCCCGAAACTTCGTTTACGGGGGCATAAAAATTCTCTATTCTCCATTAGAGTTGTCTTCCGCTACTCTCACAACATTGTGTACATACGAGGGTTGTCCAAAAAGTACTTGGGCAATGAGGTTCTTGTCAAACTAAATGGTTCAAAATATAATGATTGCATACCAAAATATTAGTTATAAAAATCCAAGTCAGAATAGTTTGATTTTTTTGTTAGAAAATTAATATTCTTGTAAAACTCGCGGTCATTAATGGTCGACGATAGTGCGCACGGACCAGGGTTACAATGTCATAAAGTTTTAATTAAATAAAGTGCTGTTATTAGAATGATTATTTTCGGTACGAGGGTTATTCGAAAAGTTCGTGGACTACTGTCATATCTTTTTTATTTGAGGTCATATGTTAACCAAATTTGGTAGAAGTATTTGGTAATTTAGTAAGTTACAAACAATACACTAAATAATGTCTGTTGTCATATTCTCTGTAAAATGGAGCAAAATCGAAAAACAAACTAGATAATCAAATTTAGAATTGTTACATTGATTCGTATTCAAAATTTTTGTTTGATATTTTGCTTTGTTGAAAAGAAATCAGTTGGAGAAGATAGGTAGTCCTCATTGAAAAGGACAAAAACGATGACGTTTCAGAGCGTCATGGAGCAGCGGATAGCGATGCAATCTTGTCTTTAACTCAGGAAAAATCCGGAATAAACTCAAAAATTCTTGAAGGAGTCAAATAAATATGTCACAAGCAAGTTGTGCACATGTGTACAAAAAGTACAGGCAATATTTGAATTACATTGACATTGTATCAGATAAGGACAATCTGTGAAAAAACGGTTTAACTGTAAGTATCTTAACAATAACTTTGAAAAGTTGGAATGTTAAGGTAGGATTCTTCTCATATTTCTAATATTTAAAAATTAATGAAATTTTCACAGAATCAAGAAGACAAAATCAGTAAGTGATAGTATCAGTGAAATTAAATTTGACCGTTTTATATTAGCGGCAAGGTCAGGTCAAGGTCATTATCTTTTTCTTTGACATTAAGAATAAAAAAATACTGTTGCCAATCATGTAATACCTACTTCTATTTCAAAAGTTTGAAGATTGTTCATTTTGCATGAAAACATATCACTATATCGGGTCTATAGCATGATATTACCAAATATACATAAATGATTTAACTTAACTGGATATTGGCTAATCCGAATTTTCTCTGTTTTTCTTAATTTTTTAGGATATATTAGTTATTTTCATATGCTTCCTATATTTAACTTTTTCTTATTTTCACATATTATAAAGTAGTCTTATAAATGTACAAAATGATACAAAAACAAAAAGTTTTGATCGTTTACTAAGAGAGAAAAATTACTTTTTATGGATTTTTGGCTCAAATCTGCACTTTGATAGGAAGCGTTTAAAAGCTAACAAAGTTCTAGTTTGTTTGAAAAATCATATTTATTTGATACATTTTGAAAGTTTAGTCCCTCATTATTAATTTAAATTAAATTTAAAAATTTCCCCAAGTCTTCGATTGTGTAAAAATTATACCTAAATTCATTGTTCTATTATAATTTTGAGAGACAGAAAAGATATTTTCATACGCCAACATTCCGCCAAAAATATAGTCCCTGCTAGTTTTCAAACGCAGTTTACAATTTCTATTTAAAGTTGTACAATTGTGATGAGGAAAGAAAAATATGGTCTTTTAAATTCCTTACACCTCAATATATTATAAGACATATAAGCAAATATACTTTGAATGTTTCATCTAGTCAAAAACCAGAGAAGAATCCTACCTTAAGGAAAGACATTGGCGCTTTAGAGTTGCTTACATTGTGAAAGTAGGGTTATGTAGTAAAAGAAATTAAAAATCGGACAAAGGAAATTATACAACGAGAGCAATTCTTTTAAAAAATAAATGTCAAAATTAGAAAAGATTGATTGTATATTGTTTAACGTCCCTCCTGAGAATTTTTCACTCATATGGAGACGTCACCGATGCCGGTGAAGGGCTTCAAATTTAGACCTATACTCGGCACTCAGGGCCATTGAGCAGTGAGGGTTCTTTATCGTGCCAGCGCCTTCCGTGACACGGGACACACGTTTTTAAGGTCATATCCGAAAGACCCGTGACTTTCACTTCTAGTGTTGAGCGCTTGGCGAAGGAACAGTCACTACCTTTGTTTACGTCTTAGGTATGACGCGGCGCCGCGATCGAGAATCGAACCCGGCCTCCCGATCACGAAGCGAACGCTCTACCACTAGGCTACCGTGATATCTAAGAGACGAGTGTTTACACCAACCAATCTTCACCAGATTTCAAATTATGGAAAAGATTTTTCAAAGGTTTAGGCTATTCCCATAAAAACACAAATTAGAAAAGAGATTTAACGAGTGGGCATTGGATTATACTTTGTTAAATGTATAGGAATAGTATTTTTATTCTTGACACTATATTTTGACGTTAATTTGCCGTTAAGTGTGCTCCTCGGGTAAAAAACATGTTGATTTTAAAATGAAGTAAATTGATTTCTGTGTATTCTAATAGAATGGAACTTCACACATCAACAATACAAATATTTTTTACGTATTATACTTATTTTAAATTCTCGTGAGAAATATAACATAAATCATACATGTTAACTCTCCCGATTTAGGCGGGAGTCTACCGCTTTTTCATCTCATCTCCCGCCTACCGATTTTACTCGCAAATCTACCGCTTTTCTTACAAAACGCAATTTTTATTTTCCAAAGTGGCCATTTTGAAGCCATAATCAGCTGTTTGTTATGTAAATCCTAAAATCTCGTTGATGTTTTCAAGATATCGCGTGATTTAAATCGGGAACACGCAAACGCTTTTTGAATACGTAGAACTCAAGCTTGCTTTTGACAATGACTGGTGAACACATCTCAGTGATTACATTAGCGACGAGAAATGTCGTCGATATCCCCGCCAAGAAAAAGGAAAAGATACAATTCTTGCTTCAACAATGAATGGCTGAAAACTTTTGACTTCATTCACAGAAGTAAAAAAGGTGATCTGTACGCATTTTGTACTATTTGTCATACAGATTTCTCTGTAAGCCATGGCGGAAAATACGACATCGAGAAACACAGAGAGACAGAGAAGCACAAGCAGTCATATAAAGTAAGATCTCAACATTCAAGTTTGAAAACTTTATTTAAGGCAGAATCAACGGACTTAAATGAAAAAGTACGCCAGGCAGAGTTACTATTTGTGGAGTACCTTGTGGAGCATAATCTCCCGTTTGCAGCTGCAGATCACTTTACCAAACTTGCAAAAAACATGAACCCTGACAGTGACATTGCCAAGAGACAATCTTGTGGACGAATGAAATCAACAATGATTGTGAAAAACTGTTTGGATCCGACATACAGAAATCCTGTTGTGGAATACTGCAGAAATAATATGTTCTCACTGTTAATAGACGAGTCCACTGACTATGGATGTGACAAATGTCTTGTCATTCTGGTTCGCTATTTTGACTCTCAACGTGGTGCTGTCACTAGATTTCTAGATATGCCAGTGTGCAATATTGGAACAGGGGAGGCAATTTTTGAAGTCATAAATGAAACTTTCAGGTACATTTTTTCAGAACATAATGTCATTTATTAATAAAAGATATTGATGAAATAATATTGAAAATTCTTAAAATGTATTTATTTCCATTGCAGAAAGCTTAACATTCCTTGGCATAATGTTGTTGCTTTTACAAGTGACAATTGTAACGTCATGAAGGGAGCCAACAATTCTGTCATATCTAGAATTAAAGCTGTTCAGCCTGATATATTTGATGTCGGCTGCATATGTCACCTGACAAATCTGTGTTGTGGCAGTGCTGTTAAGCAGCTTCCTTTTGCTGTTGATGACTTGCTGATAGATATTTATTTTCACTTCAACAAAAGGTAAAAATTAGCTGAAACTTGAGTCATACAATTTTACTATAGCCCTACAGGAAATAAATTAATTCCATTCCAACAAATTTTTTGAGTGAATTTATATTTTTCATATGTTAGTTCAAAGAGAGTTGAGGAATACAAGGAATTTGCTGCCTTCACAGAAACAGATCCATTGAAGATACTGAAGCACTGCACCACTAGATGGCTGAGTCTTGAGAAGTGTGTAAGGAGAACTCTTCATCAATGGCCAGCACTACAGTCCTATTTCTCAAGCCACAAAGATGTTGAAAGATCTGGAGGACGAGTGAAAAAAATTTCAGAACTTCTGACCAATCCTGAAGTGAAGCTCTACTTTTTGTTTCTTGATTTCATCCTTGTTCCTCTCAATGAGTTCAACACTCTTTTTCAGGTACAATTAATGAATATGTGGTGCTTTAAAATTTAAAAATATTTAGCATTGAGATAAATCATTATTGCTTTTATGTCATTTCAACAGTCTGATCGTTGTCTGCTGGGGTCCTTGAAGTCAGAAATGGAAAGACTTCTCAGAAAATTCACAGCAAAGTTCATCAAAGCTTCTGTCATTAGAGAACACAACACAGACCTTACTAAAGTCCCATTCTACTCTGATGAGGCCCAACTTTCAGATGAACTCCTGGCTGTTGAAATGTCAGCTAGATCCTTCCTGGCAGAAGAGGAGGAAAACATTCCAATTGCAACACCATCAAGATTTTTCATGTAAGTAATACAGAATCAAAATTTATCACTTTGAAACATGATAAACAACATTAAGAAAAGAAAAAAAAAATAAAATATAGAAATCATCTTATTATTATCATTATAGGTTTGTCAGAAAATTCTACCAGGCTGTAGTTTCAAAGATGTTGAAGAAATTTCCATTTAAAGACTCTCTGTTACAGGATCTCAGAATCATTGACCCCAAGAATAGAAAGGATGTTACAGCTGAGACAGGTTATTACATTTTTATCTATTTCAAAGACATGTGCACTTAAAAAAAATTAAAGTCATGCATTCTGATATCTTTTTATTCTTCTAATTCAGCAATGAACTTGGCTAAAAGGTTCAAGATTCTTCAAGATGAGGACCTGGACTCTTTGACTGATGAGTGTCATGATTATGTGGTTTCCCCTGATGATGACCTTCCATCAGCTGAACAAGAAATCAACACATTTTGGATTGAAATGTCCCAACAAAAGCTTGCCAATGATCAACTCAGATTTCCCAAACTGTGCTCTATTGTTAAAGCCATGATGGCAATTCCAAATTCAAATTCTGAATGTGAAAGAGTGTTTTCTTGTCTTAAGAAAATCCAAACCAGTTTCAGGTCAGAGTTATCTCAGGAGACCATCTGTTCCATTCTAGCAAGTAAACTTAACAATGACAATGTGTGCTTCCAGTCAATTCCAACAAAGGCAACTCTCCAAATGGCAAGAACAGCCACTAAAACCTACTGTGAAGAACACAAATAAAAACTTATGTCTCATTTAGTATTGTTTTTCATCTCTTTATTCATTATAATAGGTATATGGGGTGAATATTTAGCAAAAAAATGCCGCGAAAAATGTCGCGCACAATGCTCCCTCTTTTGGGGTAAAAATCTCCCTCTTTTTCACCACTTCAGGTTAACATGTATGCATAAATTGACTTCGTCCACGAATTTTTCGAACAACCCTCGTATTAAACGAGTCAAAGCTAAGTAAAGATTAAATATATCACTAATATAGCGGCTATAATAATTTTCTGATATTTTTAATATCGTTTACTTTATTCGACACTGAGAATATTACGCCATGAACGCAGGGAGTATGTTTCAATAAAATGACAGAAAAAGTGACATCAGCCATCCGAAGGGGACAGAATCCTACTAACATATAATTGTGGTTTAATATGATTGAACCGACTTCAAACACAAAATTCTTATTCAAACAACTTGAAATCATTAGAATATATTTTGTCTGTTGATTTGTAATTGATGTATACGGTTTTTCTACGTTTGTAAATTTTTAGACACCACAAGAAGTGAAAAAGCAAATTCAAAGAATTGTTGTCCCCCATTTTCGGTGTTTTTGTTGTTGAGATGTCATTTTTATGACATATTGTGACAAATATGAACGCCCTATCATAAGTCCCTTAGAAATTATCATAGAATTTGAATTTGATTTTTTGTTTTAAAATAAGGTCATTCGTGAAGCTCAATGTGGCCAGAAATCACAGTCTGCTCGGAAATATCTTGTCACATTAAATACACATGTCAAATAATAAAGTCCATATCTTCTCAATATAAGGAACAAGATGCGTTTTTGAAACACTGGTGACCCCGTATGGCAACATAAGGAAGATGAAACTTTTCTTAAATGCGAATGAAATATATCATCACCCAAATTAAGGTCTTCTCACACGAAATACAATTGTGAAATACGAAATCCCTAGCACCACCTGTACAAAAGTTATGGTCAAGGATAAACTTTTAAAAGAGAGGACAAACTCCAAGGTCCAAAAAACTGCAAGAAAAGTTGTTGGTTTCTTAAGAAAGCTCTTGTCATAAGGATTAAATGTGGTGCGGAGAGGATCAGAAACTCTTGACTTAGGAAGATGCGTCAAATCCCGATGGGTCGCTGTCTTTAAGGACGCCTAAGTCCGATGGTCACACCAAAGTCCCCTGGCTCGTTTCCTATTAGATGCGTTGTGCTAAAAATCGGTGGTCCGATACGCCAAAGTCTGATGGTGCGGAGGAACAATCAACGTTTATGACATCACAATAGCCCGATGCCATGCCGTTGTTCTGCATTCAAATTCTATTGAATTAGTATTCCTTTCGTGTACACAATTTTACTGATATACACAACAAATTATTAACAAAATCTTACAATCTCTCGATTGGACATCACTTACGAGGGTTGTCCAAAAGGTTCATGGACAATGGCGTTTTTGTCAAAGTGAATGGTTAAAGATATGCTCATTGTATACCCAAATATTAGTTATGTAAATGTAAGTCAGAAAAGTTTGGGTTTTATTGTTTGAACTCAATTTGTCATATCTCGTATATTTTCTAAAAGAAAAAAAATGCAAGAAGTATGTTTTAAAAATTGACTGAAAAAGCGACGTCGGCCATCTGAACGGGACGGCGTCCAATCAAACACTCATATATATTGTTTAATATGGTTCAAACGTCATGAAACACCAAAAATTTATTTAAACAACTTGAATTTATTAAAATCATAGACCTTAACGCTATAGGTCTATGTTAAAATATAGTAGTCCAATGATTTTCAATTGGTGTATACGATTTTTCAACGGTGTATAAAATTTCGAATACACATAAATAGTGGAAAACCACTGTTATTTGATGAAAATAGGAAATTCCTATTCATGACGTTGTTATAAATCTAGCGCCGACGGATTGCATGGGTTGTACATTTTGTGTATACGAAAATTTTATATTGCTCGTAAATATTTTTTATTGTTTTGAATTTTGAAATTTAAATTAGTTATAATCTATACATAACTATTATTGCACACACGCGTCAATGTGGCCTAATAAAGAAAAAAATGTATCCATGAACATGACTTTGACGACATCGTGTCTGGTGAAATTAACGTTACGCCAGACTGGCACGTGTGGCTTGCATATACAAAATATTGCCAGTTATCGAAGAAAAATAGTCTAAGCGCGATAACTCCTTTGTCTTTAACCAGATTTCCCAAATAACCCCAAGTCATAACATACGCTTGAACGTGCATCCTTTCTGCTTCATCGATTTTAATCACCCACCACCACCATCTTAAATGTGGTAATAGGCTACACCAACACTGATAGGATTTCACCGATCATCCCTCAAACTTTGATACATACTTTGGTCAGTTAAGTTATATAGTACGTGGATATCCTTAAAATGATGTGCGGTATGATATTATTTAGCGTGTTCGAAAAGTGTCCCTAAAAGTCACGTGGTTACACAGGCTATAAATAGTAAGGCCATGTAGTAGCACGGCACTCTAAGCTCTCTCGCTAGGATTAAAGATTTCATGTAGTATGGCTAATAGTGATGCAATGGAGTGCAATGAATTTGGGCTATGCAGTTGTATTATTTAAAGATGGTTATGTGTTAGCAGTATATAAATGAATATAGCACTAGCAAGCAGCGTTCCTACTTAACATGTGTTGTGTTTTATTCATTTAGCACTTCATTAAATTATATTCGGACGAACGAAGTGAGGAAGAATATATTTATATTCGGACGAACGAATTGTAGGAGAATATAAATATAGTTTTTTCAGCATACGAAATCTTTTGCTAGTTTTTATCTGTGTTTTTATGCTGTTTTCATTTTCTAATTCCAGTGCAACATCAACCATCGTCATGGCTTTAGAGACCCTTCCAGGCTGCAATCCATGCCGACGCACTGTAGAATTTTGCAACAAGCCATCTCTTACAACTTCTGTTTACCCTCCAGGGTTGTCAGTACCATATGGCTCCTCGTTTCTGCAAACCGTATGCGCTTAATGCCAGATTGAGGATCGGCGCTTACTCATTGACACTTGCAATAATACTTGATCATTGTCTATTGTTTTGATACCTTTGGTTTTTTGTACGTATTGACCCTTTGATAAATAAAATAAATCCGGGACAGATATACTGCCATTCTGAATTACTTATTCTTTCGAGATAATTGTTTTGAAGCACGCGCAACGTCCAATAGAATGGAATGGTACAATTCAAATGTCATTGAGCTAAGAGCAAAATCCAAATTGGGAAGAGAACAAACACGGACCTCTAAAATATCGCAGATGGGACCAGGTGCCATACTGAAGTAAACTTACCCTGCCGATTGGTCACAGTCGCCTTGCGCCCCTTGTCAAGATCCGGGCAAATGGTAAAATATGTAGACAATTCAGTGCTTAAATGATGGCTGAACAATTTGTTTGAAAAATGTCAGCATTCGACTTAATGATAGACTCTATTTGCCGGAAATCCATTGATTGTGTCGTTTTGTCCACCAAAGAGCTTGTTAAATGAGTCTGCTGATATCCATGTTTCATAAAATTGTTTTATATAAATGTTTTTATATAAAAAATGTTCGTAGAAAGATTATGATCTTGTTTGATGTTTCAACTAGTATTCTATATAAATTGCTGCAATAAATAAGGGAGACTGACTGTAGAAGAACTGAATTCATCACATTTATCATTAAAAAAATAATGAGACCAGCCCATTGGATGAGTCTATAAACCGAGATCCCGTGTCGCAATAGATGCTGACACCAAAATGTTCATCACTGCTCAATGGCAAAAGTGTCGAGTACAGGTCTAGAGTTTGAGTCGCCGGTGGCAACTGATGGAGTATTTTAGTGAAAATTCTTAACCCCTCCCTGAGAATTTTTTACTCATATGGAGACGCCACTTGCAGGTGGAGAGCTACATATTTTGTCCTATACTCGGAACTTACTGTCATTGAGCAGTGAGTGATCTTCTACGTGCCAGCACCTACTGCGATATGGGACCTCAGTTTACAGGACTGATCTCAACGTCCCACAGGGAAGCTATCTAGATAAAGACATGGCAAATTGAAGGAATATTTAAATGTAGTTGTTAAAGCAATATGAGCTTCATGTTTGACATTGTAAAACTTTAATGAAAATTTGTAAATATTTCAATCACCGAAAAATAGAACATTTGTGAACTTCTGTTCTTCACATTTGCGATGGAAGAACTCTTTACAAGCTTTGAATTGAAGCAAAATTGCATTAGTTTACTGTCGTCCTGTACAAAAATGATTTCTTATATAATACTGTATATTCAGTAGTACAGAAATATTTTTTTCTGAAGCATTTTTAAACTTTATTTTGGTCTTATTGTTCATTATGATTTATATTACGTACAAATTAATCGTAATATATAACATATTTTAACAGCAAAATAAAATTCTCAAAAATGCAGCTCATAATTTGCTAAGACCTTTAAAAACAGTATACGTAAACTTAATTATTTACTTACATACATTCATTTGGTAAAAGCATTTAAGAGAAATTCTTATTTATTGCGCATGAAATAATAAGGCATACACAAAACAAATCTGTACACAGGACATACGAACAAATGGAATTCCAGTGAGGTAGATCAGGTGCAGATAAGCATCGCCAATATTGACCTGCGCCGTCACACCCGCCATGAGCCTTAAGTATTGATTGGGAAGACAGAACACTTCGTAGTCGAATTAAGTTTAAATAAAATAAAACCAAGATGTCAGTCCTATGAATTGGAATGCCACATGTTAGTCTATAGATATACATGTACCACAGAACGATCCAAACAAAGGCTTTCTTTGATAACAACAGGGACGAAGTCATGTTTTTTTTTATTTCAAAGAGAAAAGGATGAGGAGCCAAAAAGAAAAAAAAATCAAATTATAAAAAAAAGAAAGAATAAAAAAAAAACCAAAAGGAAACTTGTCCAAACCTCATAATCCTATGAGAGGGGGATCAAAATTCTTTCAGTACCAAATTTTGTCCATAACAGTACTACATTACACTTATTTCAATGCACTGCAACCAAAAATACATGGGGGAACAGCCTTCCAATGAGCATTTCAATAGTAGTTAAAAGACATTTTGGGGAAAAAGTGGGGGATCAGCCCTCCCCCTCCCTAGGCTAACCCCCACTCCCCTCCCCCGGATGCTGCTGTACGTGCCTGAACAAGGTAATTTTTTACGAAATGCTGACTTTAACCGAGGTTGTTGGTCTTTGTCTTTTTGATGAACTTGTTAGCATATAAAACCTCAAAGGGTCTTGGATGATTTGTTTCATATCAATGTCAGTCCATTGTTTTTATATAAAATTGAATCTGACTATGGAATGTTTCGTGTACCTGATGGAAACGTCGGTCTGTCGGTGATTATAAATGCTCAACCGGGCATGCTTACATTCCTCTTACATTATCGTAGAAGACAATGGTATCGGTAATAAAGACTTCTCCAAAGGTGTAAATGAGTACGATTCTGGGTAGGGGGAGTTACTCCGTGTAATTCTGCGTTGGATTCCTTGTGTTGTTATATGCTTTGGGTTACAAAAGTATGTAAGAGAAGATGATTCCAACTTTAAAAGGGTCAACAGGAACTTTATTGATTTAAAAAAAAAAGAGTACTTGTACCTTTTGGCCTTATCTAAATTTAGTTTCTTATCAATTTTCAGTCTTTATTTTTGATATTTTTTCTCTCCGTTTTTAGGTCTTAACCATGTTAACCTGCACCAGATACCTTGTTGGTAGGGTGCTAAAATCAATATATTTTGGGACGCTTCGGACTAAGACACCTTTCTGTCTGCCATGTGTCTCCAAACACTATGACAGACTCAGTAGTATATGACCGTTACCGTATAATATCCGGGTGCATTTTAAGTTCATGTTCCTAAAATTGATAGCCTTTGGGTAGCCTTTTAGGTATTCATATACCTTCAGACGCGTTTTTAAGTGTATTACCTTAAAATGAAGATAATATTTACATTTTTGTAAATAATAGTTATCGAGGATTTATCTTCGCACTATCAGTAGAAATACATCATGACAATGAATACGAAAGAATCTATGGTCAAATAGAAAGGTTTAGAATTCTTGTGAAGAAGACGTTGTAAGGTTTATCGTTTAATCAAAGTTGTGATTATCTCGAATACAGTAATATTTATATACATGTTTTGCTTACTTTTGAAAAAAAAAACTCATATCACTTTGCCATTGCATTGTTTCACAAATATTTTCGGGGTGGGAAGTTTGTTCTAGATGCATTTTTTTGTATCTGTGTTATGTTAATCTGGCACTCTCAAATAAATGTAACAGTTTATGAACATTTAATATATTACATATAAACATGATAAATGTCTTTACAAATCACCACTGTTATTGGTTTTTAAAAAGAACCATTGTATGGTGATATATATTTATATAAACCTGAATGTGGAACATGATAAAATTGATTCATACTTATCATGAAAACACAATTTATCTAGCTTACTAATGCTATCCGTTATCAAGTTTTCTATAGATCTTTCCCTGTTGTGGTTCCTTTCTAGAACATATACAGGTATAGCCCTCCTGATCAGGTGCTTCCACATAAATAGTTTAAACACCTGTCACTTGTTATCAGTTTCATAAGTAGGTCAGCCCCTTGTACTTTTCTTCAGGTGTGAACCCCTATGGGGGTGATCGATATATTTTCTGTTCATGAGCAAAAAATACAAGGTGAAAATGTTTATTCAAGGTACTCCGATCCTTAGGTTCTGAAAATCAAGCATTGACTAATTGAAAATGCTCACAAAAATATTTCTGGATTTTCAAAATAACGTGTTTTACATATAACAATTCTTCAAACTTAATCTTTCAAGTTAATATTATATAGGGAAAATTAGCAAATCTCAAACATATTTTCAGGAATTACGGATAAAAAAAACACCTGCTATGCATTTTTCAATTCAAATTTTGATTAATTAACACATTTCAAAAATAAAAATCATAGGTATCCACGCTTTTGAAGAAATTCCACAATATTTATACATATAATGTACTTTAATTTCTTTTATTTACTTCTATCATTTTACAATTCGAAGTGTATAAAGATTCTCCTGTCATTGCAATGCTCCATAAATCACTTCTAATTTCATATCATGTTAATAATCATTGGTATCTATGGATCGATTAAAATGAACATCAATTTCTTGATATATGTAATTTTAAAATGCTTTTACAGGGTAAAAATTTCGACTTTCAATCAGACCTTTCTGAGAACATCAAAGAACATTGAAACACATTGAAAGGTATATAATAAAAATTGTTGCATGAAAAAATTAAATTTTCAAGCTTCAGTTTGAGACTTTTCAAATCAAATTATAAATTAAAGTTTTCCTTCCTGGCTGAGGATCGGAGTCCCTAAACTTTCTTCTCCTTGATTATGTAAAGGGAACAATATAATAAATAATTTTTTTCTAATTCTAATAAAATATTATGAAATTTTAATGATTGATTGATTGATTGATTATATACTGTTTAACGTCCCTCTCCAGAATATTTCACTGATATGGAGACGTCACCCTTGCCGGTGAAGGGCTGCAAATTTAGGCCTATGCTCGGCGCTTACGGCCTTTGAGCAGGGAGGGATCTTTATCGTGCCACACCTGCTGTGACACGGGGCCTCGGTTTATACGGTCTCATCCGAAGGACCGCCCCATTTAGTCGCCTTTTACGACAAGCAAGGGGGTACTGAGGACCTATTCTAACCCGGATCCCCACGGTGTTGAAATTTTAATGAAGATTACATATGAGAGGTTATTCAAAAATACTCGGATACTAGTAAGTTGTTCACTAACTTTTTTATGCCCCCGTAAACGAAGTTTCGGGGGCATATAGTTTTTGTCGTGTCCGTCTGTCTGTCTGTCTGTCTCTCTGTCTGTCTGTTTGTCTCTCTGTCTGTCTGTCTGTCTCTCTGTCTCTCTGTTTGGCTGTTTGTCCGCAAAAACTTTAACCTTGCCCATAACTTTTGATTTAGTGGAGCTATGACTTTCATATTTCATATGTTTATTCCTTGTGACAAGACCTTTTTTGGGGTACAACCAAATTTTACCTTTTGACCTTGACCTTTGAGATTGACCCACTTTTACATGAAAATTTTAAAATTTTACTTTGGCCATATCTTTTGAACAGTAGACACCAGGACATTTATACTTCACATATATAATGTTTTTTAATGACCTTTCACTTGATACCAACGACCTTGACCCTTTGACCTTGACTTTGGAGATTTTTGTACCTATAAAAAAAACTTTAACCTTGGCTTTAACTTTTGTTCAATAACTACTACGGCTTTCATCCTTCACATATATTATTCTGATAAAAAGACCTTTCATTGGATACCAAGAACTTTGACCTTTTGACCTTGACCTTGGAGTTTGACCTACCTTTTACAAACTTTAACCTTGGTCATAACTTTTGAACGGTAAGGGCAAGCGCTTTCATACTTCCCATACGTAATCATTGAGACAAAGCCTTTCTTTAGAACCCAACAACCTTGACCCTTTCACCTTGAAATTTAGTTTGTCCTGTATTATAAAATGTTAACCTTGGTCATAACCCTGGAACAAATGTAGCTAGCGTTTTATATTTCGCATTTCTTGTAAAAAGGCCTTAATTGGTACCAACATATTTGATCTGCATTTGAGAAAGCTTAACCTTCGCTATGTTACCATACGGGGGCATCAGTGTTTCACAAACACATCTTGTTTCGATAAGCAAGAGCATGCTCTTTATATGAACAATTTCTAAATTGAGGTTATCTATTGGCAAAAAAGTTGATGAAACAAGAATATTAAGTCTTGCCTACTCATCATTTCGTAAGTTCTGTGGTGGATAAAATAACCTCGTCAGCAAATACAATCTATCATGAAGTGAAATACTAACTAACGTTTTTCACATTAATATTTATTCACCGAATTGCCGACAAATTGTTTTGCTACGATCATGGTTACCATATCTTAAAAGAACGTAAAACATAAATGAAGAGAAGTATATGTCAGCACATGTACTGTATAGTATTTTTTTTTATTAAAAACGGCTGCAAATTAATAAATTCTTCTGATATTCAAAGTTCTGTAATTATTTTTAATTTATAATTATGTTTCAATTGTAAATATCAAGGAATAATTTAGTTAAAAACTATGGTAGAGAAAATGCCTAAATAAAGATAAATGCGGAGCTGCCCTTAGCAACATTTTTAAAAAATGATTAAATAAAGAAAATACATGTACAAGCCTTTCGTTATTTTTATACTTTTACTAAACCAAATTTTGATTACATATTTAAAAGGTTTTCTTTCAAAATAATTTTCTATTAAATATAAATTTAAATGTAATTTCACTGAAATTCATCCTAAGAAAACTAAAAGATCAATTTCCAAACAACAGAATGTACCTTATCTATAGACAAATTTGACATTACAGCATCTATAAATATAACATTATCTAGAAATGTACATTACACTTAATTGATCATGTTGATACTGTCTCTGATAGATAGACTTTATTTCCAATTTGATTATAAAAGGTCTTTAAGAACAGGTGACACCAATACACTTGTTTCGGTAAAAAAAAAAAAAAAAGGGCACTCGTTTCGGTAAAAAAACCTCATTAATTGTATAGTTTTATTATTACACACTGTATACTACATGTATGGGTTAAAATTTTTTACCGAAGCAAGTGCCTATGAACAATAAAAGTACATGTAAAATAAAACGTCATCACTGCGTCTTATGTCCATCTGGGTAAACGAATGGAGTAAACTTGTATCGTTTTTTTTTCTACGCCAATATCGGCCTACTTAATTTTTGCTCTATTTGTGAAGCCTTTTGAGATTATTTAAAAATGTCTAAGTCTACAGGCCCCAGAGACAGTTGTTAGATCTAAATGAAATGTATGTCTCGATTAATATAATGAATGACGAAAAATATTTATACACTGGAATTAAATTTTAACAAAAGTTTTTACGGCAGGACCCCCCCCCCCCAAAAAAAAAAATTATATGGATTTATAATATTATATGTTAAAATCTAAAACTTGTTTAAAATTTTCATTTGGATGTTATTTGTTTATTGCAGTTACCTTCGACTTGTTTTGTAAAAAAAAAAAAAAAAAAACCAAACAAACAAAAAAAAAACGCATACTAGTATTAAGATTGTTATCAAAAAGATATTTAAAAATGTTTAGTTTTTCATAATCACGTGTATATAAAAACTACAGATCGTCAACATAAATTTTCCGAACTGCGTATTACAGGCATTTGGTTTTAAGTTATTACGTTTTTTTTTCTCGCAAATGTTCTACGCTATTCTAAAACTTCCGACAACGTATGCACGAGTACTTCGACATCATAACATTTTGAATTTTCTGGAATGAAAACATATAATCAGTAGTGTAATGCGTAAAATCATAAATGGTTATAAGGTATATAATATAATTGTCTTAAACTTGTAAGATACCATTATTTAATCTTTAATTTCTACTAAATAAATGATAATTTCACATCTTTGATATAAGGCAGCACTGATTTTATTAGAAACAATCCTACGAAATGTTCATTTATTTTAAGGTCAGACTACACGTTCCTCAAAAATTTATAATATTTCTTAAGAATTTGTCATTGAAGTACTGGTACTTAAACAAGTTTCCTCACAAAAAAATAGGGTATCTTACCAAACATTTGGACAAGATACCACAGGGTGATAATTCTTATAAAACCCTAATGGCTAATCTTCTGAATGGCCTACATCACAATTGTTGGTGTACTTATATACTTAAAAATATATTGAAAACAATGTAGAAATCACAAGAGAATGACAAATATGAATATTTTTTGAAATTATACCAAGAAATACGAAAGATATATTTGAGGAACGTGTCGTCTGGCCATAATAAATACCAATAAGAACAGTAGTAGGTAAAGATTTCATTTCTTGCTTAATTTGTTCTATATAGTCAGTGTGTTTCTGTAGAATTTGTTATAGAATTGCCGTCTTGGAAATCAAAGAATGTTCTGTCCTAATATCGCCCACGCTGGATCGATATGATTGACCAACTTTGAAGGGGCAACCATTCATTCTTACAGTTATAAGTGGTTCCTCGGGGAAAAGTTTAATGCTTACTTATTTATTTCAATATTGAATATTAGAAAGATTAAGGTATTATTCTAAGAACGTGTATTCAATTTTCCGAAAGTAATTAAGATCCTCGTTAAAAAACAGGTACAAAAAGGAGATCTTTCTTTAATACATTAACGGAAGAAGCCAAAAAAAAAAAAAAAAAAAAAAAAAAAAAAAAAACGTTAAGAGATAAGAAAACAAACCCTAAGGACAAACTGATAAAAACAAATTAAAAACGAAGAAAATAATACCACTGTATAAATTCACAAAATCAAAGAATTTACTGAGCAGTCTGATTAAAATACAGATCTCTACAAAGCGTTTTGCGCTACTAATATGTAGAGATCTGTATTTTAATCTGATTGTTTTTACTGAGTTAAAAAAACTAAACAATTATACCCTCAATTTGATGTTCACCTTTAAATGTACTTACCTCCATATGTGGGTAACAATAAAAGAAATCAAATACATATAGTTGCCTTATTTGCAACCAAAAAAAAGTTGAGCGCCATCGTCCCAAAGTTAAAAAATTCTAATTTTTAAAATTGTTTATCTACATGATAGATGCATTCATTCTTCTTTCGAAATCTGAATAGGCTATTGTGACAAAATGTAAGAGGGGTTCAAGGAAGAATGTTTTTGTGGGGAAAAAATTGTTGACTACTGTTTGGCATGTATCTACTGTATACAGGGTTATTTTCGCCTTTTGCACTTGCGAACAATTTTGCCCCTTTTTTAAATTCGCCCAGTCATAGTTCTGTTTAAGAAATTATGCTTTGTCATTTGAATTCTCCCCGTTTTAAATTCGCCCAATCAAGAAGAGGACGAAAGGGGCGAAAATAAAATGGGGCGAAATTTTCCCTGTATACAGTAAAACAACAATATTCGATTAAAACGTTACATCTACAGAACATCAGCAACCATATTTCAATAGATGGGTGGACTACTGCCAAAATATAAGAGGAGTTAAGGGGTCAAGTTTTTAGTAGAAAAGCGTAATTGGGTTTTTTTTCGCCCAAGTTGTCCCCAAGGATGAAAATTAACACATTTCGAAATCTTTTTGTATTTCTAGAGGACACAAACAATTAGATTCCATAAGATGAGATCATTACTTCAAAAAATGTAAGAGGAGCTCCGGGGATCTGGGGTCTGTTCAACAGAGCGAACGCTCGCGAACAATTCTGTTGGAGGTATAAGGAATTTTGGAGCGCTCGCAAACATTCACTCCAAGGATGAAAATTGATATTCCAAAAGTTTACTGCACATTTATCGAAAATCTCAAGCATACCGGTATTAAAAATATGAATGGGCTACGACAAAACAAGAAAGAAGATTTCAAGAAAAATGATTCATGTGGAAAAAAGTTGTTTTTCACCCTCATTTGCTCCCAGATTAAGAAAGAAAACTTCAAAATCTATTTATACGTATTCAAAGCACAACAAATTGCATTTCAAAAGAGGAGTTACATGACTTATGCTTTAAATGAAAGAGTTATATTTGAGGAAGAAGATAGTATGATGACAGACAGAGACGGGCCAGAATAATAAATACAGGGTTATTTTCGCCCTTTTATACTTGCTTTCAATTTTGCCCCGTTTTAATTTCGCCCAGTCACAGTTCTGTTTAAGAAATTATACTGTGTTCTTTGAATTCGCCCCGTTTTAAATTCGCCCACTTGTGACAAGGGCGAAAGGGGCGAAAATTTCTCTGTGTTCAGTATTACCAACCTTTCCATAGTCGGTGGAGGAACATGTATACACACTCAAAAGAACGCATACAAAATAAATAGCGTCAAAGGAAGGGAAAACATTACAAAAAAAAAATTTTCTGGAAATCAAACTTTAAAAACATCAAAGCAGCCAAAAAATTACTTTAAGCAATTTTACACAATTATCCCTCTGAATACACCAAAAAGCACGTTACGGAAGGTTACATCTATGTCCAGCTTACAACGAAACTGTAATACAAACGTGATCACCTCAGATTTACCATTCTATCATGTTGTAAATTTTGAATTTACTAGGGGGAGGTAAATGCAAGTAAATTTTGCATTTACCTCCCCCTAGTAAATTCAAAATTTACAACATGATAATTCCATGACAATGTTTCTTCTATAGAAATACCCCGGTATTCAGAGATCACCTGCATATGGTGTCCATGCCTCCCAACTGATTCGATTCGCCAACTTTGAAGTGAAAGTTGCAGGTCCATCTGAGGAGACCTTATAAAAACCGAGTATCTCGGTAGGTGTTGGCAGGATAAAGAACCCTCACTGCTCAATGGCCCTGAGTGCCGAACAAAGGTCTAAGTTTGAAGTCATTCACCGGTTTATGGTGACGTCTCCATATAAATGAAACGTCATTTTCCGTGTTGCATTGATACAAGTGCCAACTTTGGAAGAGATCCTTCATTCTTTAGAAGACTTAAGTGGTGCAATTTTTTTTTCTCCATATGATTCACACCATTTCATTGCAATCGCTTTTATGGCATTGATTGCGTATTGCTGAACACAAATTCAGCAATATGAAATATATAGAGATAACAAATAGTATTCAAACTCAACGGTCTATTAAATAATACAATTTTGGAGCAAAGCAAGAACAGACCTCTGAAACATCAGAGATGGGATCAGGTGCCGTGGAGGAGTAAATTGAACTGGTCTCCAAAAACAACATACATATTCAATGATATTGTCAATCAGAAATTCGGGCATCATTTTAATATTAACTTCAGAGTACATGTGTGTACAATATTTCAACCATACTTAGATAGAAAATAGAGTTCGTAAGACTTTACGCTTTGCAGAGTTTACATTCCGGTTGAATTATCAAGAAATCAACTCATCTAACTTTCACAGAGTTATCACAGAGAAAACAAATAGAAATGAAAGTACAAGTCTATAACTTCCAGTGTTTGAACGAATGCAGTTTTTTGACAGTCCAGGCATTCAATAAGATAATGGAGGGGATGCTTACAACTCAATGGCAACTGATCCCACCTCTGATGTTTCGGGGGTCCGTGTTTGCTCTGCTCCAAATTTGTATTGTTTCAATTGAATTTTCAGCTTGATTGCTGTTCATCATTTCTATATTCCATCATATTCCTTAGACTTTTCTTCGTAAAAGAAAAAGTAAGTCATCAACGCAGTGTTCGGACTTGATAGTTCTATCATTCTATGTATAATACCTTGTATAACTTTATATATCTTCGACAGAATACAACTTTTTAAACTCATAGAATGCTAAATTGATGATTTACAAAATTGCACGTAAATGTGTTGATGCTAGGAATAGGATCTAGATAAAATATGTCTCAAGCAACTTCTTATCACTAAGGTATAAAGATCATAAATTAATAAATATTTGATCCTTCATACACAATATAATATGAAAAGCAAGAATATCTTGAATGGTATCTACGTAATTGCTGAAAAAATAAACTGTGGGAGATATAATATAATCCTTAAAGGCAAATTTTTCTTTACCTTTTTTCTATGAGATTTATAAATTATTAAGTTGCTGATGACGTATCCGACATATTGTTTTGCAACCATGTTACAAAAGTGCTAGTCATGTAACCTTATTATGAAAGGTGTACCCGATTCACATAAAGGGGTCCCTGTGCTCCATATCCTCGAGCGAAGTGATTAATCATGGCGTTCAGATTGGCCATATCTAAATCTTTTCAAAGCTGTGTGTTTCCAAAAGTAAACGTTCAATGAAATTTTAAATAAAAGACTGACATTGGACTACTCATACAGGTCTCTGAAAATGATAAACTTTTTGTTGTGATTTTAGGGGGGACAGATCACGTGGTTTGGGGTAGGTTTATAAAGAGTCGCATACTTGATAGAAAATCAGATTTCGTAACGAACTCTGATATTTTTGGGGGGTGTAGAGAAATTGGAGCCAGTATATGAACATTTTGTTTTCTTAAATTGTCTCCACACTTCCACTTTATCAAAAGGAGAGATTTTTCACGTCATGAATTTAGGCGCCCTAGCCTGGGCGATTCTATTAGGCGCCTGTATCACTCAGATTGACGCAAGGTAGGATATAGATTAGAATCACAACCTAAAATCTTCAAATTCTTTGCCTTTTGTATACATATCTCTCTTTGTACCGTACCTTCTTTTTTCTAGCATTTAAAAACGTAATTTTAAAGCTTATAGTTTCTTTCTTTGTTCCTATATCATTATCTCTTTTCATTGAATTTCATGTTATTTGGTCAAATGGAAAAATAGCAAATTTTAGGAAAGATGTTTAGGTATTTTAATACTCAGTTCAAAGAGAAAGGGGGGTTTCGAAAATCTTTAACGTTCATTAAGCAATTAAAAAAAAAAAGATTTTTCTCAACACTAAATAGTTCAAGATTTGATGATCAGGTTTAAAATTTGTGCCTAAATTTGCCTCATTTTTTCGAACAATTCACAGTAATTGTATTTGGATAGAACGAAACATTAGCACTAAATATTCGTTTTTTAGTTCATGCTTGAAGAGAATATGTAGATATATAATACAACTCGAACTTTTATTCAAATAAAAATAAATCACAAAAATGATGTCTTTAATAACTAAAGTTTTAATGCAGAAATATCAATTCATGAAAAGTGCGCTTAATTTTTAGCTATTATATCAAAATCATTTAAACCATTGTTCTTTTCCAAAGGCCGCAAAATCATGAAATGATAAAACATGATAAGGAAAAAAATGTCATTTTATAACTTTTTAGAATAATAAAAATTGTTATCTTATTATACATTTATACATATAGTTGTACCGTAGATCACTAAATTTTCGCGAGATAGCCATTGACTCCTTATTAGCGAGACATAATTTTCACGCATTGTTGTTATTCCTCTATAAAATCTTTTGTATGCGAGAATGATATTTTCGTCAGCTCATTGTCTCGCATAATTACGCAAAAATAAAGTTCTCGCGAATAATAAGTGATTTTCAGTATACTTGATAAAGCAGCTCGAGCAGTTTCATAATATCGATTATTACATATTCCTATGTTGCACTTCAGTGGATAATGAAATTAAAAATGTCACTGGACACTAGTGCGACAGGTTCAAAGTAAAAAAAAAATCTTTCTTAGATTTGCAGTACGTTGTTTAGAATATTTTAATGTTCAAAGCATTACAGTTTCTAGTATAAGTAAGGTTGGGGAAAAAAGTTTGGGGGAGGGGGGCAGGCCCCCCCCCCCCCCCCCCCACCCCCACCCCCTGAAACGTTTGTATCTTATCTGAATCTCAAAAGTTAAAGAAAACGAAAACTTAGAAGTGGGCATATACTAGTATGTACATGTATTTGATTTGAGACCTTTTAGGTGACAAAGGCAACGCATGATAATGGTTTAAAAAAAACATCAAAATGAGTTTTTCGGGTATTTGTTTTAAAATCATGTAAGGATTTTTCTGTATCAAAATAAACTAAACTCAAAACTTAGGGGGGGGAAAATATACCTTTTGGAAGTGGTTTAATTGGAATAAAATATATACTCAGTAAATGAAATTAAACCAAATGCGCACTTTTCATAACATCGATAATACATTATCTTAAGATGTACTTCTATGAATAAAACGAAATTAAAAATGTAACTGAACAAACATGTTTCAATAATTTTAATAAATCAAAATAGTTTCAAATTCTTCAAAATATGTTTCTATGGTTTTAATATCTTCAGAATACAGAACACAATGTCTCCACCTACCTACATGTACAGCGCTGTTACAATGCAGAATGTCATAATGACGGAAAATGTAATAAACTGAGATAGACATTACATTTTGTATTATTACATCTTGCGTCATTACCTATCAAAGCGAAATATATTACGTAATGCAAAATGTATAAACAATTACATATTGATTACAATTTAAATTGATCTTGGCGCAATATGGAATAGAAATGGAAAATGCAATAACCTTAATTTCATTACATTTTATGGCGTTAAAAGGGTGGACAAAATTCATATGCATATACAATATTACTCTTAATAAATATGTACATAAACATATGTTATAACATTTAAAAAAAAAAGGGGGGGGAAACAAGCACCATATCTACTACGCAAGTAGCATACCAATATAAGTTGTTTAAGGGGGTAATTTTCGCTGAAATTAGAGTATATATAATTTCGAAGTGGTGATACATTTTTTGCTAAATAACAGTCTTCAATTTACAATTTGTTTGTGTTTATTATTTCAGGGCACACCGACAAAAAAGGCAATGTAAGTTGTAAAACTACTTCTAGATATGTTGATTTTAAATTGGAAGCAATAAAGATACATGTATATGGCAAATTGTAAATTTTGAATTTACTTGTTAAAGGTTATTTGATTCGAAATTTAATTTATAATAGTATGCCATCTGTCAATGGTTCTAAGCTATTTATTTTCCATTTTCGTGAGAGAGAAAAAAGGAAACAAAAATTGCTAGACTTTTTAGAAAAGTTTTTTTTAATAATTAAAAATTTTCCCATTGGGATTATTGCATTACCTATACTGGATTAGCAGAAATTAAGTAGGTTCATAATTGAAGCTTGAACTGAAGTACATGAAATGCATTAATATGAATTTCCATTGAAGTGTTATTGAAGAAATCAAACGGTTTAATTAACTGAGAAATAAAAAATTTAAAAATAGACATACTATATAAGTGATTGAAATTTGATTTAATCAAGTATTTTTTAATGATACGTGACATGCAAAGTTTAAATATTCATTAATCGAGGTTTAACTTTTTCTTATGACTTATGATAAAGATATTTAAATAATTATAAATTCCTTGAAATACAATCAAATCAAAAGCCAGATAAACTAAGAATGCACTGGCCCGCCCCCTTTTGTATCCAAAAAAAAAAAACAACAAAATATTCGATAAATCAATGTTTTGGTGTGACTTTGGGCCCCTACCCTGACCTCAAACTGCCCCCCCCCCCTCTTTTCATAATTTCTGGATCCGCTACTGGAATGGTTCCAGTTCTTGAAATTAAAATACATTTTTCATTTTTTACAAGCTTGTCTTATTTTTGCTTTATGTAGTTGGTGGTTTCGGAGGTGGAGATTCAAACCCTTTCGGTCCCGGAAGTGAGTATCCTTATTTTTCTTTAAATTCAAATTTAAGTCTCACGATAGCCTGTTTAAATGTACGTTAAAATAGGTATTATGTAAAATTTTAACAAATTTACGCCGCTATACATTTAGATTAATTAAGATGAAATTTTCGAATTGAATAATGTATTTGTATGGTACTATGTGTATTTTTTATATATACTTATAGAAAAAAATTAAAAACTCGTACGTGATGTTTCGAAATCATAGAGTAAAATTTCTCACATCAAAGGGATTAATTTAAAATTGTATTATTTTAGTTAAAGAGTTACGAACATACTCAATTTCAAAGCTGGTTGTGTCAGGCGATATTGTTCTCTTATTTATTCTTCTATATTAATTACTATGTATGTTAATTGAAAAGTGTTCAATTTTTTTTCTTAAATGATTCCATAAATGAATCCAAAACGCAATATACACACGCTCACAAAATGCGCAGATTAAGCATTGATGTGAGAGAGCTAGGGGATGGAGTGGAAACGGATTATGCTTTTGTGTTTAATAGCACTCTTAAATGATTTAATTGATTAAGAGCCTTTTTTCATTTTTTTTAAAGCAATATGTATTTTTCCTTATATATAATAGAAGCTTACATTTTACTTATATTGCGATAGGAAGTTTTGGATCAGAAAAATAATATGTGTATTAGAGAAGGTAGTCCGTGCAATATTTGTTCTTCTTATACCTCTATCTCTAAGGTGCGCGATAAGGCGTTTCATATCGACAGCTCTATATTTGTATACAGTTTATATACGAAAATACCGTAATTTTCAATACCCTCTCCGCGAAACAAATCTCCCAGGGGTTGATATCAGATATAGGCTTTTGTTAACTGAAAATAAATTACCTTATAAAATAGGAAAATAGATGAATCATTATTTGTTTTACAAGACAGGGCACAATCTTACTTCAATATCACGGCGACCTTTCGCACGAACGATGTAACACTTTGAGTTATTAATATCTACAAAAATCGGCGAATTTTTCTGTCTCTTGCATCAAGATTATTTCACCGTTATCTTTAATAAAATATCCTAGATGTGCTGATCACCCTTGAGTTTTTTTTTTACGTATTAAGGACAGAGGAATGAACTCAAGATACCCTATAATCTATTCCAAATGACATGGTTTAAAATTATATAAAGTGTAAATTATCAAAGTGTAAAAGAATCGAATCCTTCCACATAACGTCGCGTGATAGATTTTGTCCTTGAGCTCGGGATATTTTAATATGGCACAAAATCTTTTCTCTTTTTCTTTTTTAATGTTCCCTCACAAGATTTTTTAAACGATAATAATCAGTCATTACATTTCAAAAAGAAAAAAAACACTACTCATAAAAAAAACCTGATCTTGTCATTTTATAAGAAGAGTGCGCGATAAGCATTGTAAGCCTCTGTCCAATGTTTTGTACTCACATTGACAATACTGAAAATATAGTTATTTAAAAAAAACATTCGATTAAATTTTAGCCAAATTCGATTAGTCATACTTTTTTTTACTAATAAAACAACACTTAAGTTATGAAATTGAAAAGAAAATTTTTAGCCATATCCGAGTATGTCATGGTACGACTCACTGAATCTTTCATGCAGCATCCGGGTTACTGAAAAGCGGGAAAGTTAAAATCTCCAATTTAACTATTTGTATTCAAGTATATTATGGTAACACCCGTTTTCTGTTCACTTATCATCCATTATAAATCATTATACCTGAAAAATGATATTAACCTGTTAACTTAGTCAAAAGTTTTGCAACTAATGGTGATGATATATTCTTCGTCTGCTTCCTTTGCTGTTTTGTATTGTTCGTGCCACAGATTTGTAGAAAACCTGATTGTTATATTTTATCATTTTTTATACATTTAATAAAAAAAAAATATTGTTTAATTGTTTTAAACAATTTATTGAAATACAATCAATGGGATTGGACACAAATTATTCTAACATGAACTTAGATTGTCCTCTCCAACACAAACAAAATGACAACATGGTGATGTACATGTACAAACAATAAATGAATAATATTGACTTGTTTTTGTAGCATCCGGTGCTTGCAAACCGTTAGCAGCTCCTACAGATGGGCAAATAAACTGTGGAGATTCTACAATATTTTAGTGAGTATATACTGCAATAGATATGTAGCTTCCATGATAAAATTAAACATAATGAATATAAAGAAAGAATATGGTCGAGAGAATAGTTGAATCTGCCCTTTTCAAAAGTTGGTCCCTTGGTAGCCATTTTTAGGGAAAAACACATAGACGTAGAGTAGCCCTTACATTTTTCTGGTTTGTAACTTTGTCATCTGGCTGAAGATATTCTGCGCGTCACGTATATTGATTGCCCCAAGCTGAGACTACCCATATATCGAAAGAAATATTTTAAACACAGTGGATTTATTGGAACATACCCAAATGTTCGGTAGCATAAAGAGGAGAAATGTCATTTCTTTCCCTTTTGACCTTTTGGTTGACCCAGCAAAGGGATAAAGCTTTTTCAAAATGTGGATCGGATGGCCCAATCACAATAACTTTAATTCCGAATCTATATAAGGCTTATGAATTCTATCCCTTCACCTATAAAACTTTGTTACCAAAACTATAACTTGATCTGAGAAAGATTTATCAAATATATGCAGAATTTTAATTAAAGGAAAATTTAATCGTCCAGATGGGCGTCATTATATGCAAATGTGTTTGCTCATGGCAAAATTTGTGCATCTCGGGCGGTCAGACACATGGTTATTCCAAACACTGCCAATTTAAGGACATACGCAACGCACCTCACCTACTGATAATTTTTCAAGATATTCTAAATTTAAACTTACGATGCCATTACATGTTCTTAGACGAAAAATCAGCATGCATTACCAGGGGTTTTGAAAAGATATCAAATTGTGAAAATTTTTGCATTATTCAAAGAAAAATGCACAAAAATTACAAAACATACATTCCAGATTTTTTTTCATCAAAATTTGTTTTAGAAGAGGTGTAGAAATCCATATATAGACATTAAAAGTATTGCTCACGGGTCCTTCATTTAGTGGAACTCTTCAACTTCAGAGAAGAACGCAATAAAGTTCAAACTACATTGGTTATGACCTTAAGGCTATAAAAACTGTTGAGCAGTAGAAAGAAGATACACAATTAAACCATTTGTTGACACTGATGTTAAGTTCATCCATTGAGCTAAGAAGAAATTGTTTGTAGACATTATATTTGTTCTGTACATTTTTTTCAGCCGTTGTACGGCCCAGTGTAACTCTGGTTATCAGTTTGATAATGGAGACACGACAATACAGAAGGACTGTGATCCCATGACAGGGATGTTCTTTGATGGCCCGACATTTCCAAAATGCATACGTAAGTTTAATAAAGATATAATGTACTGGTATATTGCTGATACGTCACTATCAACCCTTTCACAGTAAATTGTGGTACAGTTGATACTGCTATTTTGCCAGATCAAATTGCTAATGTTTACCAAAGTTTTTGATGGCTGTCAGTCGCAGATGGTTAAACAATCTCTGTCATGTCATATTTCATCAAAATATATGTCAAAACTAGCTGTACAAAAAGATCAGCACCACAGTATTTGGAAACAGCTTTTGGCACTTAATGGTCAGTCCCACTTTCTTGCTAACTATAGGTAATTGTCAATGTTTTCATTGTGTCATTCATCATATTTAAGGATCACGTAATTTCAAAGTTAATACAGAAGTATTGGGTTTGATGTCTGTAGTGATTTTAAAGACAATGGGATTGAATAAATTGTCAGTATAATCATGATAATCATACTTAATTGCAACATTGATATGATTGAATGACAGCAATGAAACAAGTTTCCAAACATGAATGCTACTGTGATGCCGAAATGACTTTTCTTTTGTAGAGTTAGTTTTAATATATAACTTACCCCATAGGGATATATTGTGATATCTGTTAGGACGATATGCATATCGATACATATGAAGAAATATCGCCCAAAAAAATCTTTCTTCTGTTTTTCTTTGTTTATTTAACATTTTGGGTTTAATTTATAAAATAAATAAGCTAAATATAAATATAGATATGAAATAAATAATAATCAACACCACTTGAGTAAAATATTTTTGTTTTACAAAACATACAAACAACTATTTTGAATAAATTATTCTTATTTGCAAAGAAATAATTTGTTTATTTCAATGCAAAAAAAGATTTTATAAGCAATTAAACATATTGAGATACATATCATATTGTGGCTCAAATATCATGATACGTATCGATATAGAAAAAGTTGTATCGTCCCAGCCCTATTACCCCGGGTTGTATACAATAAAGATAATAGTTTAAAAAAAAAAACCCTGACAATTGTTTATGAATTTAAATTAAGTCTTTACATCATTATTCATAAGTGCCTGGAGCTGATTCTTCTTTGTTTTCAACAATTTTGAATTAAATTGAACATATTTTATTGACAAAGCCAAAAGGATAAGACACAAGTTCTACAACTTAGATGGTCTTCTCCTTCAATTTTAGCTACCTGTAGCCCAGCTTGCCAGAATGGAGGGACTTGTGTTCAGCCCAACATCTGTTCTTGTGCCTCTGGGTGGAGAGGGACTTTCTGTGAAAGTCGTAAGTTTTCTTCAGTTAAAAAAAACAACAGGGAATTCAATCAACCTCTTAAAAAAAATGTGTAAACATTGAGATTGTTTACACATGTTACATGTACTTTCATATTGTTGGTTCTATGTATTTATTCTTTAAAAAAAAAATGGGTAAATATTGAGATAATTATAAATTATCTTTGGTACCATGGCATCATTCATTCTTTTATATTATAACTTAAGGACGTTCGATCCTGAGCTTTTGAGTGGATTTTTGTCATGTCCTTTATTTATAAAATTCTGCATCATTTTTAAGTTCTAACATTAAATCTGAATTTTTATATTAAACTTAATTAAGTAGAATTTCTATATTTTGTGGCGGAAGTTTTTTTTAGACGAAAATGATTAATTTGAACTATAACAGTAGATTAGATTCCTATTTTTCCATGCTGGTTGCACACAAAGCTATTTTTTGCAGTGAAATGTGTAATGCTGGTTCTGAAATATCTATTAAATTATTTTTTATGAATTCTATCAACAAAGTTTGACAAATATAGTATATATATACTGAAAATCCGGGAGAAAATGGACCAATTTTAACGTAAAATTGACACTTTTTTGATAATATCTGAAAATTTACATCATATACCCCCACTTTTGATGTTCTTTTCTAAATATTTAATTTTGATCATTCAGAAAAAGTTTGACTTTAAAATTTTTAGTTTTTTTGAAAAATCACATTTTATTAGTGCAAAAAGGTCAAATAATTGATTATGCGAAGCAATTTGAAACTTTTTCTATGTCACAATTTTAAAGTGTCTTTTTTTAAACAGACTTAGAGTTAATTTTGTTTCGTGCTTTAATTGTATAAAAATATTGCAGGGAAAACGTCGAAAATGTAAAAGGTCATATTAAATGTACTTTAGCGCCAAAAGAAGCATATTGACCCCCATTTTTTGATTTCAATTTTAATTAAGCTATGTATGTAGAAACTAGAAATATACTTGACGAAAAAAGACTTTAAATATCAGGATCGAACGTCGTTAATTAAGGTTCATTGACTATTTGATAAAAGAGATAATTCTCGTTGGATAAAATTACTATTTGCTGAATGTGGATTTCTTTCAAAATATACTAAAACTATGTGCATTTTAATCATATTTTTTGGGGTGAATTTTGGAGTTATCAGCATTTAAATGTCACTAAATTCATAATACATTGTTTGCTATCATTGCAGCTGATAGGAAATGTATTCAGCCCACTGACCCCAGCAATGGACAGGTTCGGTGTCAGAGCACGGCCACCACAATGCAGTGTTCAATTTCCTGTCAGGGGGGTTACAAATTCGAGTACACACCCCCCACAGAGTATGTCTGTAGGGACGGCACATGGAGCCCCAGTCCTACTTTCCCCAAGTGTATCCCAGGTAAGTGTTAATCCCTGCATACATATTTGCATCCCATTATTAAATGTTGCCAGTTTATAATGTTAAAATTTGACACTTATAAGCATAATATGGGTATTTTGATACTTTATCATATTGTTTATGATTTCTAAAATTAATTTGTTTCATTACTTTCTTTGTAGCTGGGCAGTCCACAGGTAAATACCTATAGATATTTAAGAATCCAAATGAAAAGATATATTTTAAAGAAAATTGATGATATAAAGTGCTTTATTTTAAAAAATTCTTTGTCCCCCTCCCACCTTGAAAAAATGCCAGATTTTCCATTGTATTGTAGTGAGTCCACCCACACAGCCGACCCCGGCTTTTGTACGAGATGCCATGTGTGTGGCCTGGGGACAGGACCATTATAGGACTTTTGACGGCAACGTTTTCTCGTATCAAGGCCAGTGCGAGTATGTGCTTGCCAAGGACTGCAGCGGAAACTCATTTCATGTGAACGTCATCAACGATCGCAGCTGTACACCAAATGCTCCCTGTCATAGGTAAAACATGAAAGAATGTTATGATATTAAATTTTGATTTTTTTTTGTAATCAGCTTGCCTTTGAATAAAGGCAGCCTAACAGTGTTTTCCCTTAATAGAATCATCTAATGGCCAAGTTGTCCCCTTAATGCTGCTTTGAAATAAATATAATTAAAATATTGTTTAGTTGTTGTAAGGCTCACAGATATATGTTATAAACCTCTATCTATAGCCAAGCTGTTACAATTGATCTCAAACGCTTTACCACTTTGAAATAAAGGGAAAACACTTCCCTAGTAGAGTTCCACAAGATTTGAATTAAATTTTAAAAATAATTTAAAAAATAATTATTATCTATTTACATTTTTAAAAAAAAAATATTTTTATACTATTTATATAACAGTCATTTATAACTCAGTAAGTAATTAATAATTTTTGTTACCAGGAATGTAGATATTCATTTTGGCTCAACAAAAGTGCAATTTAAGGCCGAAGCTTCCGGAGAGAAAGTACTCTGGGATGGAGCAGAACTCACCGTCCCTACAAGCAAAGACCGAGTGGAAATAATAAAAGTCGGCCACTACACCATTCTGACACATTCAGTTCTAGGCTTTAAGGTACCATGTGCAGTGATTAAGGTTCATTGAAAGGCTGATGAGAGAGATGACTCTCACTAAAATTAATGACTCTCATTCCTTCATGCAATTATTGTCAAGTTTAAGGGCCTTTTCTGTGAAATTTTGCTCTGCAAGGTGTGCTGATATTTTTTGCATTCATACTATTTTTTTTTTTTTGAAAAATCACTACAGTATAGAGATAATGAATCATAAAAAATAGTTGTTCATTCCCTTGAACTACATATGTGTAAAGTTTTGTTGAAAAATTTGTTTATAATTTAGGGGAAAAATGTAGGCCTCCCAGTTTTTGAACACAATACTGGGAAAGAATTATCACTGCAATTTTTTGGAGTATAAATGCCATGTTCATATTTTGAATTGAGTTATATGCTCATTGAAAAATTTTTTTTTTAAAAGACGATTCCTGTCTCCAACCCCAACCCCCCATCACCTATCTGCAATAATGCATATATACTCTTTACAGTATATCCATATTATTCATGTAGGTGCGATGGGATGGGAGAGAATCTGTCTTTGTTTCCATCAATGCCGCTCTGAAGGGTAAGATGTGTGGTCTTTGTGGTCTGAATGACGGAGATAGAACGAACGACTTCAAAACCTCCTCAGGGGCCACAGTCACCAAGGCAGACATGGCAACCTTTGGAAACTCATGGAAGGAGACCGCAGCAGGAGGTGAGTTGTGTTCAGTGTGGCAGGAGTAGAGTAAATTAAAATGTATTAGTAGTCTCAGCAAGGTTTTTTTCAAATTGCAGAGGAATTAGATAGGGATGGGTATCGCCAAAAATTTTGTATCGTGATATATCACGATTTTTTTCCCAAAATATCACGATAATATCATGATATTTTTACACAAGCAATTTATGCATGATTTTAAATGAATAGTCATTATTTTTCTTTAAAATATGCCAGAAAAACAAAATTTCACTTTTTTGAACTTTTTATGTACCTAAAATTAATCATGTTTGGATGGTAAGATGCCGTTCTTTTCACCTTTTACGACATTTTTAGACTTTCTGTAATTGTAATTTGAAGATTGAACAAATAAATGAACAATTTTGGACTTTCTATTAATTTTTTTTCAAATAATAATTCTGGATCTTCTAGATATAGTATGTTTTTTTGAGGGAAAATATTGGTGATTAGGTGTCCTTAAGACTTTAACAATTTAAACTAAGGAGATTAATATATGATTTGTTTCGTAATATCCCGAAAGGTCTCTTAAGTTTTTTTACCTTTACTTTGTTGTTTATAAATTGATATGGAAATTACTTAAATATACATAGAAATTGTACCAAAGTTTCTGAATGTTTCTTATTTATGAAGCTAAAATGTCTCTAGAATTATTCTTGATATTAATGTAGCACGTACTGTCCTTAAATAATTGTTTTTCTTTAGCGGACACTTGCCCTGATAGCACACAGAAGTCATGCACAGCAGCTGGCAGTACTCAAGCTCAGACAGTGTGTAGCCATCTGACCAGTGGGAGCTTCCAGGCTTGTAACTCTGTAAGTAAAGGCCTGTAACTCTGTAAGTAAAAGGCTGTTACTCTGTAAGTAAAGGGCTGTAACTCTGTAAGTAAAGGGCTGTTACTCTGTAAGTAAAGGGCTGTAACTCTGTAAGTAAAAAGTTGTAACTCTGTGAGTAAAAGGCTGTAACTCAATAAGGAAAGGGCTGTAACTCGGTAAGTAATGGGCTAGAAGTACTAATTCACAGGATAACAAAAGGTTATAACTTTGTAAGAAAAAAGCAAAAAAAAAAAAAAATCTTATTTTAATTTTCCCCAGGTCTCATGTCAGAGACGTACAAGTACTATTTGTACCAAACACTATTTTCTCCAACTACAGGATCATTTATTTTCAGTTTTGTCATCCATGTATTTTTTCCCACTTTTCTCTTTTTCCTTTGACAGAAGGTAGATCCTACCCCCTATATAGAGGCCTGTAAGCTGGACTGCTGCAGTGGCGGGGATTCTACCACATGTGGCTGTAAGAATTTCGAGGCTTATGCACGTGCATGTATGGACGCGTCACCCACACTTAGAGATCTGACCTGGAGAACAAATCAACTCTGTCGTACGTAGTCGTACAAATGTACCTTATTTGTTTACAATTTTGTTGTTGGTAAAAAACTAATGATTCAGTAGGAAGTCTTCTTTACTTGTCTTTGATCCTGTATATATGAAATTAGAATATTGGGAAGGTTTAAAGAAAAACTTAACAAAATGAGCATCCATGTAAAAAATTTTTCCTCTCATTAATTAGTTATAATGTGTCTTAATGTACATCTGTAACCATATCAGTTGAAGAACTACATCAATCTAAGTGTACATGTATGATAAGTGTTACATTTTTTCTACAGCGGCCCCATCTTGCCCTAACAATCTAATCCACAAGGAATGCGGTAACTGCCAGCTGAAGTGTGGCGCTGGGTCTAACGTGGCCGGCTGTAAGGAGACCACCTGTTTTGATGGCTGTTTCTGTCCCCCGGGGATGGTCCTGGATAAGGGTGTTTGTGTGTACCCTGAGCAGTGTCCATGTTTACACGGGGACAAGATGCTACCGGCTGGCTCGGTGGTACCCAAAGACTGCAACAAATGGTCAGTGATGATTTATTTTAGTGTCAGATAAATATAGGGTTAATTGAGATTAGTGTACCAGTACATCACCCTATATTAGGCTTTAAAGGGGGTGGAGGGCTAAGTCGATTATTTTTTAAAATTAATTATGCTTGTATTTTAAAAACAAAAATCCTATTTATTTCTGGACATCTATGAGACAAGCTTCATGCACTGGTTAATGAAAATAGAGTCCTAAGCATATTGTTCAAATGATTTCATGTCCCTTGGACCCAAAGTTTAATCCCAGGTGGGGCAGGCAAAGCCTTATAAAACTTGTGACTTTTAAGTTACCTTCAAGACCCATGCGTCTCTTATTCATGGATGATGTTATTCAGAACAGATAGGAAAAAATGTATCCTTCTTCTTGTCAATTCTAATTATACAAACCGAAATGGTTTAAATGAATTACTGGTAAGCACATTATTGAAAAA
This sequence comes from Saccostrea cuccullata, assembly GCF_032062105.1. Taxonomy (NCBI): domain Eukaryota; kingdom Metazoa; phylum Mollusca; class Bivalvia; order Ostreida; family Ostreidae; genus Saccostrea; species Saccostrea cuccullata. Next base: position 47,001 of record NW_026930108.1, read on the forward strand.
AAGGAGGTATTCATAAATGTTTGATGCTGAAGTTGACGACAAGTTTCATGGTAATTAAGAAATAAGTCCACATTTTCATAAATGTTGCAGAATAACCTCGGAGATCTAGAAATGTTTTTTGAAAGATTAAAGTCGAGGCAATAACTGTAATAGAATTTCTGGCACATGTAATATGAGTGTTTGTGTATTGCAGTACATGTAAATCTGGCAAGTGGGAGTGCACCACTAAACGCTGTGCTGGTACCTGTGCGGCCACGGGGGATCCCCACTACCTGACATTTGATGGGGTCAGATACAACTTCATGGGGATCTGTAGCTACTACATGGTCCAGGACAATGATTTTGACGTCATCGCCAACAACATTGCTTGCGGTCACGGACACGCCTCCTGTACTAAATCCATCAGCTTCAACTACAATCATCACTTTGTCACCATGGACCACAACCATGTGTTGACTATTGATGGCCATGATATTACCCGGCTGCCTTATAAGGAGAACGGAATACAAATCTTCATGGTGTCATCCTTATTCATGAAGGTACATTAGATTCAAAATGAATTATTTATGTTATAACCTTAAAAAAATTAGAGAAATGAATAATTACCCCCCAAAAATTCATTGACATGAAGAAATTGTTAAGATTAGATCTAAAATTATCTGAATATCTCCAAGTAACAACCCTAAATAATACAAGAGTAAATGATATGACATTCCATGTAATTAAAAACTGATACAATTTCTCCCCCTCTCCCTTAACAACTCCAAGTAAGCAATACCATTCAAAATTGTAAAATAAACATGAGGCTTCATTAAGGTGACTGAAACTGAAGCAAAATTGTTCCCCTACGTACCCTATGGAATTTGATTTTTGTCTCATGCTTTGAAAGTAAGCAATGCCATTCAAAATTGAAAATAAATGTAAGACATGTTAAACTTTTGCTTGATTTTTGAACCTTTCAATTGTCAATGTCAGGCCGTCCTTGGAAACGGAGTTGAAATCCTCTGGGACGGAAGAACAAGGGCATACATCACCATGCCAACGACCTTCTTCAACAATACCAAGGGCATGTGTGGAACCTGGGATCACAATCAGAAGAACGAGTACCTGACGCCTCACGGAGACATCGAACCCAACACCAATCTGTTCGGTAACCACTGGAAACTGCAGGCTAACTGCCGCAACGAACCGGAGAACGCCACCACAGACCCCTGTGTTGATAACGCCGCAGGGAAGGCTCAAGCCGTGAAATACTGCGCCTACCTCAAAGGAGATGTGTTCAAACGTGAGAATTTAAAATAAAATTTTTAAAAAATAATCATAGAGGATATATAATAAGGAATGATTTACTTGACTTTTAAAATACTGTCTTTCTCTTTCTGGGAAAGGGTAGGGTTTTAGAAAAAAAGATAATGTTTTCAGTATCATTTATTTTGAAGTTCAACATGTTCAAGTTTTAAAAACTTAAAGTCACAATTAAGTGAATCTTCAAGTTTCCTACCAGATATTTTTTCTTCTGCAGTTATATTTTGTTTCAATATGAAATTTTTATAAAGAATTCTGTTTTATATTTTATTTTATAGCCTGCCATGCTTTAGTGGACTATACTCCTCTCTATGAGAACTGTATGTTTGATATGTGTGCATGTACTGATAATCTAAAAGACTGTCTGTGTCCGATGCTGGCTCAATACGCTGCGGACTGTGCTGCCTCTGGCGTAAATCTACATTGGAGGAACAGTATACCAGAGTGCCGTAAGTATCCAGCAGAATACTGTGTACATTGAAATTTTCACCCCCATTTTATTTTCGCCCCTTTTGCCCTCATTTGGGTGAATTTAAAATGGGGCGAATTCAAAGAATACAGTATAATGTCTTAAACAAAACTGTGACTGGGCAAATTTAAAATGGGGCAAAATTGTTTGCAAGTGTAAAAGGGCGAAAATAACATGGGGCAAAAAATAACCCTGTATACAGTATTGTTCAGTATGAATATTTTGATGATTTTCTCTGCCAAATGCATTTTGGTGATACATGTACATATGTACAATGTTTGTTCAATTTCTTGCTGAAGTGTTATTAACATAATGATAGTTGAGATTATTTGATTAATCAGTTATTTAAGTTTAAGAATGTCTAAAACATTAAAAAATGAAATATGCAAATTAATTCTGTTACTGTAACAAAATCTCTGCATACTCTAATTTGAATTTGTATATATACTAGTATCAACATACAGGAGACCTTCATTCAAATTTCTACTATTCAATATTTCTGTTTTTAATTTTATCTGAAGGTTTACCTTGTACGGGTGGACAGGAGTACAAGAACTGTCCCAACGAGTGCGTGCGTACTTGCCACATCATATCCAATAACCCGGTTTGTGACCAGGACCTGACCCGCTGCGCCGAGGGCTGCTCCTGCCCCGAGAACCAGACCCTGAACGACCACGGAATGTGTATCCCCATCAGTCAGTGTCCCTGTGAGTTCGGCACCAAACAGTTCGCCCCAGGAGTACAAACCAAAATGGAAAACCAAATCTGGTGAGTAGCATTCATTTTAACCATAGCATTAATTTTAACCCAGATCTTGTGAATAACATCAATTTGAACCAAATCGGGTGAATGCTGAACCCAGATCTGGTGAATAGCATAAATTTAAACCTAGATCTGGTGAATAGCATCAATTTGAACTGAATCTGGTGAATAACATTACATTCATATAAACCAAATCTGGTGAGTAGCATTAATTTAAATCTAGATCTGGTGAATGGCATTAATTTAAATCCAGATCTGTTGAACAGCGTTAATTTAAACCAAATCTGGTGAGTAGCTTTAATTTTAAACCAAATCTGAATAGCATAAATTTAATCCAAACGTGGTGAATAACATTCATTTAAACCAAATTGGGCGAATAGCATTAATTTAAACCAATTTGGGCGAATAGCATTAATTTCAACCAAATCTGCTGAATAGCATAAAATTTAAACCAAATCTGGTGAATAGCATTTAAATTAAACTAAATCTGGTGAATAACATGAATGTTATTTTATCAAATTCATGAATTTGTACTATGTGTAAGATAAGTCAGTTCCATTTAATTTCTTTGTTTAATGTGTACAGTTTCATGAATTTTCACATATGAATATGATGAAATATGTGGAGATAATGAAAAGTATTCAAGCTCAAAGGATCAGGTGCCATGGATGTTGTAGAACTGGGTAATAAGTTTGAAGTAATGAAATGTCTATATTTCTAAAATAATATCTTTCTTAGTGTGAAAATAATGAGATCATCTAATCTTAACAAGAAAAAATGTTTGAAAATTAGGGGGGAAAAAGAAAGGAAAAGGAAGGAAATCAAAGCAATGATAAACTAGAAGCAGATAAATATAATGAAACTTTTTGCTCTGATTGAATTTCTTTCTAAAATTTTGATATTGAAAGTAACAAATGTATGTACATGTATTTCAGCACCTGTGAAAATGCCCTTTGGAACTGCACCCCAATTACCAACACAACCAAAGTAGAGGTCCCCAATATTTGTAAAGAGACAGAAATTTATACCAATTGTACCTCTCTCTGCCCCCTCACGTGCGAGAACATTGGGGCACCTCCCACCTGCCTGCCCCCTGCCGCCGATGACTGTACCCCCGGGTGTATATGTAAGGATGGATATGTATGGGACGGTAATGACTGTGTACCCAGACTAGAGTGCCCCTGCTACCATGGGGGAAAGCCATATAAAGAGGGGGAAAAGTACTACCAGGAGTGTAATGAATGGTAAGTGGGGGGGGGATATACTGAAACTCAAAGGGAAACTACTCATTTATACCATAAGAATTTTGAATATCTTATGCAAAAAATTCATACACATTGTATTCCTTGTACATTAAAATTCAGTGATGCTTTTGAAAAAAAATGTTTCTTGAACATGCACAATAATTAATAAAAGCTAATTATACTTAAATTATGAATTACAGCACTTGCAGTGGTCAGAATTGGGTGTGCACACACAAGGAATGCCCCGCAGTTTGCAGTGCCTTTGGTGACAGTCACTATACGACGTTTGACGGCAAACATTATGAGTTCCAGGGAACCTGTAGTTACATCTTGGCCCAGTCTACCACCGATAACCCTAGTAAATTCGTGATCTCCACAGAAAACATGCCCTGTGGAAGTACAGGGGTCGCATGCACCAAGTCCATCCACTTCACTATCGGGGAACCAGGTAAATTTCGTGAATTTTTAATAATAATAATAGTAGTTTTATAAAGTACTAAATATATAATAAAATTTTACTCTTAAGTGCTGTACATTAAAATGCTGGTGAATATAAGAAATATGAATTAATTAATGTGGTTCTAAGAGTGAAAATCATGATACTGTAATCTCAGATTTGGTGTCTTCCTAAGAGACAAAGTCTGCTAAGAGGTGAATGTTTTTTCAAAGGAAACTTTTCTGTACATGCATGAAAATATATTTTGACTGGATTTAAGCATTTTAATTTTCCAATCTGTAGCTTTTCTTTGGAATTTCAGTGAAATCTCAATATGGAATGTCAAACTGTGTTTATAGTACATTAAAATGTAAATTCTGATAACTTTGAATTGTGTCAATATTACATGTTAAAATTTTATTTTATTCATTAGTTTATTCAAGCAAATCTTTGGCAATTTATAAAATGGTGGCTATTCTTTTCCTACACAATGAATGATTACCCCCCAAAAAGAAGAAAAAAATAAGGCTTGTGTGTTATGGCAAGAAGTACATGTATTTTACATAAAAATTTTAAAATGCCCTGTTAAAACCTAGAATGAAATGTTTCTTCAAAGAAACATTAATTTTGTTTTTTTTTCTTAACTAGGGACTGCTACTTACTACCAACTGACCTTGATTCGGGGGAAGTCCCCTCAAGTGGACGCCAATACCCCGTTCTCTATCCAGGACACAGGGAGCTTCTTTGTTATCAAGACCCCCACGGGAATCACCCTCACCTGGGACAAGGGGACCCGGGTATACCTCAAACTGGCCACTCAGCACAGAGGGAAGGTGAGTAGGTTTTAATTGGTAAATGACATAGATGGTGGAGATTGTCTTCAGCTTAAACTGATTGTGTTGAAATAATTCTGCATGGAACTTCTATGGGGAAAAAATTACTTTTTATCAAATAAAGTAACTTTCTTTTTCTTTTGAAGGGGGAGGGGTTGTAGTTGCATGGGTTTAAGAATTTATTTTAAAAAAAAACCGAACAAAATAAGCATGCCAAACAAATACACAAACAAATGAAATAATTAAATTTATATATAATACCTTGTTGAGTGCTTTGATACAATAATTTGTAATGATATAAGGCTAAAATATAAAGTCTGAGAATAAAAATAGTCTCTTAATTTTTCATACTTTGAGTGTAGAAGTTAATTGTTTCTTCCTTGTTCGTAGGTGGAAGGACTCTGTGGAAATTTCGATGGAGACCAAGGGAACGACTTCACAACCCCACAAGGTGGCCCCCCACAAGTACAGGTCACGACCTTTGCCGACAGCTGGCAGGTGAACCCTGACCTTTGTGTGCCCTCTAAGACAGTGACAGATACCTGTAAACAGAACCCTGAGAGAGAACAGTGGGCCAAGAGTAAATGTAGCATCATCAGCAGCTCCATCTTCCAGCCCTGCCACGGCGTGATGCCAGACTACCTGGCATATCAGTCTAGGTAAGATAGATCTGTCCAGGTGTGAAAAAGGTCAGGCCCTGGGATCATAAAGCAGACTCAGACTTAATTCTTGATTTTCAATCGGCTGTGAGCTGTTTATTATTCATTGAATCAATCTCTAAATTGCAGCTAACAACACATTTATGAAGTGATATTGAAAAATATATTAATTTTAGTCTGCTTGATTAAAACAACATTTTAAAGCAATATGAGCTGCATGTTTGACACCAGGAAAAAAAATTGCAAATTTGTAATTAACTATTTTAATGACAGAAAAATAGAACATTTATAAACTTCTGTTGTTAATATTTGCCATGGAAGAACTTTTTATAAGCTTTGATTTAAGCAAAATTCAATTATTGTCGTCCTGTACAATAATGATTTCTTATATAATGCTGTATATTCGGTTGTACAGAAATGTTTCCTCTAAAACATTTTTAAACTTTATTTTGGTCTTATTGATCTTAAGGGCTTACTAGATTACATACAGACAAATCATAATAACACATTTTACCAGCAAAATAAAATTCTCAAAAATGCAGCTCATATTGCTTTAATATAACATCTGTATTTTGACTTAAGCTTAAGACATTTCATGATCCCCAGGCTATGGGCCAATTTTAACTTTAAACTAAAGCCAAAAGCTGAAGATGATGGTATAATTTTGCAAAAATACTGTGCATGTACGAAAAAAGCGGGCTTCAAATTTTAGAGGTTTTGGCGCAGACATGAATACCGCTAAGAAATCATTTACTTATACTGTACAAAACAAGGCATGAACATGTGTAGCGCTAATTCATGATTATGCAAACAACTCTATACCCCTTGACTCCGCTTAGTTTTGAATGTGCCAATTTATATATACAGTTATCATGCTTACAGTAAATAATAATGCTTGAAATTCACAGCCCATAAATTTCTTGTTAAATTATTTTTTTTAAAAAGATTAAATTTGTTTCCAAATCAATGTAACATACTAGTATATTAAGTAATCAACATAATTTAATTCGGTCTTAGTAGTAGGTTCTTTTGTAAAATGGACCCTATAGATACCTAAATAGACAAACAAGTATAACTAACTGTTGAAGGTGTATTTTCGATGCCTGTGCCTCTCGTTGTAATGTATAACTAACTGTTTAGGTGTATTTTCAATGCCTGTGCGTCTTGTTCTAATGTTGTTGGTGTATTTTCGATGCCTGTGTGTCTTGTTGTAATGTATAACTATCGTTGTTATAGGTGTATTTTCGATGCCTGTGCCTGTGACTCCGGTGGAGATTGTGAGTGCCTGTGTACTGCTATCGCGGCCTTCGCCCACGAGTGTGCTGTCCAGGGTGTCCCCATCAAGTGGAGGAACCCAGCCCTCTGTCGTGAGTTGGATTTATTTTGTGCTAGATAGACTGTCAGAATGAAAACAAAGTAATAATTTAAAAGCTCAAATCCAATAGAAAAAATTTCTTCACAAGTTTAGTAAAGCAAAAACAAATAAAAATGAAATATATAACACAATAAAAAAATTGTCTTTTTACACATGCATGACTTGTGTGTATTGCTGAAAAAAAAACCCATAGGTCTAGATGTAATTTTTTATCCTACGATTTTTGAATATTAAAGAAAAAGGTCCTCGTAACCTGATTTAATTTTGTAATTTTTAATAATATAAATTAGGGATGTCAAAACTCGGTTACTCGGACGTTTTCCCGATCGAGTACCCGGGTACTCGGTAAAAAGTGTAAAAAAAATATGAATAAGTGAATTGATGACTGTAAAACATGGTAAACTCTTGTAGAAATAAAACCAGATGCACTGATAGGAGGCTTATCCGTAAATGTATTTCTTTTGTAATAATGATGAGCACTTCGTGCCCGACGAAATTAAACATTTTTTAAAATTCAATTTATTTATCAGATAAACACATGAAATAAAATCATAAATGGTTCACAGTGTTTTTGTTTAAAAAAATAATTTGCTCTGTAATTGTAATGTAACTCTTTGTCGCGTTTGACGACAAATCAGTTGTCAGAGCTACGTACGGTATAACTTGCAAATAGCGGATTTGCGATTTTCGTACACTTTTTCGATCCTAGATTTTATAATATTAACGGTATTTTGTAGTTTGGTGCAACAATGGCCATCAGTTTAATTAAAGCCTTTGCCTACAACCAGTTGTAATCAAACACAACTATATCGATAATCGCACATGTAATATCATCCGCTCTTTTCCCGAGAATTTACGGCTTCTCGGAGAATTGACAAAAATATCTAATTTATTTAAACCTAATGGATTTAATACGATGTTCAGTGAAAACAAATAATTAAAGCCAAACAAAAAATAAGGGTAGAAGACAGCCGAAGGTGAGAAAAGTCAGGTACCCCAAGTGCTTGGTCAATAATTACTGTATAAACACTGCCACAGGCGATAACGGTCATTTAGAGTCGTAGTAAACCCTAATTACTGTATGTACAAGTGCAATGAGCATTTTACGTTTTAAAAGAGATTGTTTAATGCATAATAAATAAGCTTAGAAATATTCAAAAATATACATCCGAGTAACCGAGTACCGATTTTAGTATTCGATACTCGGACGTTCGATCGAGTACCCGGTTAACCGGGTACTCGTTGACATCCCTAATATAAATATTATAATAATATAATAATATTATAATAATTATATTAAAAATACAAATGACTGAAAAAAAATTAGTTTTTAATAGGAATTAGGTAATCAGTGTACCATGTTTGTTTTGTAGCTATCCAGTGTGAGGAATGTGAAACATACAACCCTTGCATTTCATCCTGCCCCAAAAAGACGTGTAAGAATCACCTGACTTACGACCAGGTAACCAAGGACCTGGGGTGTAAGGAAGACACCTGTATTGAGGGGTGTGACATCAAGGCCTGTGCCCCGGGAATGGTGTATGACCGGGACTCCGCCCCTATGAAGTGTATCCCCGAGCCATTCTGTAACACCCCAGCCTGTACGGTCAATGGGAGACAGTACCGACTCTATGAACAGATTAAGGACCCTGCAGTGTGCAGGCAGGATTGTGAAGTCTGGTAGGTGGAGTTTCTTTAGTTTGCTGAAGCTATCTTAAACCCTGTTTTATGATGGAAAAGAATTCATGATGTCACATTTTAGTAACAATTCAAAAAAATATGTTATTGCTGGTTTAACTCATTGCAATCATAGCAGTTCTAAATTCTAAATCTCTTTCTTAGAAACAAATGTTAAAATCTGACACTCTAAAACCACACAAAACAATTTTTCATCTTTAAAAAGCGGTAAAATATGTACACAAAAAAGGTAAACTTTGAGCATATGTAGATTTGGCACTTTCTTTTTATATATATTTGACTAATGATGAAAATCTTTAATAATATTTTTATATGACTAAATTCCTCGTATCTAAACAGTACCTGTGGTCCAGATGGTAATGTTATGAGGAATAGCGTTTGCCAGAGTACAACTGCACCAGTGACCCGATTCCCACCCGTAACCTACCCAACCACCTCTACTGTTGCTCCTAATGCATATAGTCAAGGTAGTTTACTTTATGAATCAATTTCCCCCCCCCCCCCCCCCATTTTTAGCTCGCAGTTCTTATTCATGCTAACAACAGTCAGACAATTTCTCAGACCTCACTTCATTCATGATAGAATTGTTCTCTTTTTCCTGTAAAAAATATTTTGTTCAATTTTTTTCCTGTAAACATTTTTTTTTCAATTTTCATCCATTATTCACTTAGGCGTTCCTACATTTTCGAAACACGCCGGACACGACGGATTTACACCCCATCTCAAGAAGCCTCACTGTAAGGATGGATGGACCAGTTGGATGAGCGTCCACAGTCCGACTCAATCCGATCCAAATGACGTAGAGGTCAGCAAGAAGCTGCGGATACAGTACACGTACTGCGCCGACAGTCAACAGAGATCCATTCAGTGTCGCGTGGTCGGGACGGGGGTCGACGCCCATCAGTCGGGTCAAACCGTGTTGTGTGACCTTGGGAATGGTCTACTGTGTAGGTCCGTGGATCAGAAGGGAAATGAAATCTGCTACGATTATGAAGTCCGATTCGAATGCGACTGTAGTAAGTACCTTGAAGTCTTTTTATATGAGATTTTTATATTGCTGGGATGTAATGTATTGTACATGAGAATTGAAAGCAGTTTGTGAATCAGGATGGTTTACTGTTAACTGTTTTTCATACATTTATTAGGATGCTTATCCTCAAGCTTTATGGCAGATTAACCTTATTTGCAAACAGGACTTAATTAGCTGGTGAATTCTTGAAACCAGTTTTTTGGAACATTGGGTTTTTTATTAGTTATTTGTCTTATTAAATGTACTTTTTTACATGCTGAATATTTCATGTAAATGTCAGAATTTTTATACATCTCTTGTTATTTTTAGGCCTGTCTACCCCGGCTCCAACTTCCCCCACCACTCCCAAGTCCACCACCGCTTTCTTCACCGGTAAAATCCCACTCACGGACGACTTTGGTAATCCCGTTCTGCGACCGCTCACTGACCAGTTCCACAAACCGGTCACTGATGATTTTGGAGAGACGGTTTCCCTGGTTCCAGCGTATATCACTCAGGCCAGACCCACCCCTTCACCACCAACTGATGAATTCGGAAGACCTTTCGTGATGTACCCAAAAACCGACGAATTCAAGAATCCAATCTTGGTCCCTAAGACAGATATTTACGGCAATCCGGTTACAGACGCTTCTGGCCACACCACCATGATACCAGAGTACGTGACACAGGACATCCCTACAGCAGCTCCACCTACTGATAGATTCGGAAACCCAATTCTGTCACCCAAAACTGACGAATTCGGAATTCCCCTCAAGAAGCCCACTGTCACTGATGCATTTGGTCAGCCCACTGCTTCAAACAACACCCTGACTCCCCAACCATTCAAATGTGTGCAGGGCTGGTCTGAGTGGATGAATGTAGATACCCCTAAAGGTGAAGGAGCCTCCAGTGAGATTTACGGTGCTGGGGATATCGAGAGCCTGTCCGCCCTCAGGCAGAAATTTGGCTTCTGCGCTCACCCTACCGCCATCAAGTGTCAATCAGTTCTGGACAAAGTCCCCTACACTGTGGCTGGGGACGTGGATGTGGTGTGTGACGTCACCAAGGGACTGCTCTGTGTGAACAGGAAACAGACCAGTGGGCTATGTGAGGATTATGAGGTGTCTGTCTACTGCGACTGTGGAGGTAGGTCTTAAACTGAACACACATATAAGTTATACAGTCGAACTTCAGTACCTCAAATACTTTTATCTTGGATATGTTTAAGGGATTTGAAGTCCTGTTTACTTTTTCCTTATGTTTTGTTGCCTTGATATCTTGAATCTTTGGATAATTTTTCTTCTTGATCCCATCAATTGAGTAATAGATAAATGATTTTTGACGGTATTTGGGAAATAAAAATATTGTAGTTTTCAAGTCAATGAAAAGAATTTGTCATAATGATTTGTTGCATAAACCTGTAGACAAGTCTTTTTGAAATTGCAAAATAAATGTTTTACTAGTTGACAAACATTGAGACAGTTGATGTGAGTTATTGTTGTCATGATTTGACAATTTTTTTTTTTCAATCTTACTGTTTGTTTTTTAGAAACAACCCCCAACCCACCCTCAGGCTCCACCCCCGCGCCCAGACCAGGTGAGCCCCACCCCCCTGTTCCCTCGTGTGAGTGGACACAGTGGATGAACAGTCACAAGAGGGCACCAGGAGACATTGACGAGCGCGAGACTCTGAGTCAGTTACGTCTCCACTACGATTTCTGTGAATTCCCATCAAAGATAGAATGCCGCGACGCCCAGACAGGTCAGATGTTTGATAAGACGGGAGATCTTGGGGTGACGTGTGACATTAACCGGGGTCTTGTTTGTGAGGATCTCTACCAGAATTCTGCCGAGGGTTGTCGGGATTATGAGGTCCGAGTTTACTGTACGGACGCTTGTCAGACCACGATCAAACCCACGGTCTCGTCTCTCTGCGAAGAAGGATGGACGGACTGGATAAATAACGTACATCCCTCAGCAGCCTCCCCCGTGGATGTGGAAGTTCCCAGGAGTATTCCAGGGTTCCCTGCCACCTGTAACGAGGTCATCGCAGTACGCTGCTCGGTCGCTGCCACAGGATTGGATTACAAGAGTAAAGGAGAGAACGTCATGTGTACGACAGCTGGTCTTAAGTGCACTCCCAAGCCAGGGGACACTTGCGAGGATTACCAAGTGCAGTTCTATTGTGCTTGTAAGTGTTTAATTATTATATATCTCAAAAACAAATAGATCAGAATTTTTCATATAATTGCCATGATTGCTGATATTTTTCCGTATATTTTCATATTTTTTTTCATATGTAATTGCTTAACTCATTCGTGAATTTTTTTGCATCACGAGATCACATAAACTTGATTTCATCATCGATATGTATACATGTATAAAAAGTCATTTAAATTGTATTTTGAAATCCATACATTGTTTTAACCAGTTGAAAAAAACTTAAAGATGAGAATCTCAATAAAATAAATTTTATAGCCTTTAAAATTAGAAACACAAGAATTCTCTTACAATGTATTCTTATCTATAGGTGCCCAGCCTCCTGTTCCACAAACTGATATTTTCGGAAACCCAATACTCATTCCAAAGACCGATGCCTTCGGCTTCCCAGTCTTGAGACCCAAGACTGATGCTTTTGGACAACCCGTCACCGACAAAGATGGCCACACTTTCATGGTTCCAGTTCCTGACAACACAACTCAACCAACTCCCAAACCAGAAACCGATGCCTTCCATAATCCAATCATGGTTCCCAAAACGGATGTGTATGGACAACCCGTCACTGACAAGAATGGAAATCTGGTTCTGGTTCCAAAACCAGACAACCAGGCCATTCCAAGCACAGCTTCCCCCGTAACCGGTTCCCCGGAACCAGGGAAGATTGTGTGTAACTCAGGCTGGACCTACCCCATGAATGTGGACTCTCCCAGCACTGGGGATGGGGATCTAGAAACTTTGGCCAAACTCCGAAGCAAGTTTTCCTTCTGTCACGAGGATGATATTGTGGCTGTCACTTGTAAAGAGGTAGGAAAAGGAAAAGTTCCAAGTAATTGAAGTTATTGATTATTTCTACTTCATATGTACAGAGTTAGGAAAGGGAAAAGTTCCAAGTTAATGAATTTGATTGTAAGATTAGTTGGCAAAACCAGATTAAGATTTTTTTCAACATCTTTCAATTTCCTAGACAAAATCAGGACACACAACAGATTAGAGTAGTTAGTATGTATCATTAAGTAAAATTTGACTCATTCAGATATCAAGAATAGTTTTTTAAATGAAATATTGCATTGTAAATCATTATTTTTCACAGTTATTAAGTGGCCTGACCCCTGCCGATCTAGGACAGAAGGTCACCTGTGATAAGAATGGACTCACTTGTCTGAATGCTGATCAACCCAGCGGCAAATGTCATGACTATCTGATACAGTTCTACTGCAACTGCAAGCCCACTCCAGGTATAAAACAAGAAAGAAAACCCAGACCTGGTCCTCTTTTTATCTGCTTATGGATTTTCGGGAAAAATACATATACATGCATTTTGAAGAGCCTTATTTTTATGAAGATAGCTCATGATTTATGATTAATTTACAAGACAAACAATTTGTAATTGGAGTTCCTTCATATGCTAATACTAGTGATGAGGAATTTTTCATGAAAGTTTAAATAAAGTTACTACAAACAAAATGATTCATTGACAACAATTTGTGAGAAGAGGAAAACTTTACATTAAAAGGAAATTCTTAATGAAAATGTCTGAACACAAATTGATTTTCTATTGTAGATGTAAACATGACAGTATCCCCAAGTCCTACACAGCCTGGTCCAACCACACCCCCACTTAAACACGGAAAAGACAGTAAGTTATTGACCAGTGAAATTAGAAAGATGTAGCCTTTGTCCTTCAATTAAAAAAAAAACCATTTATACATACAGTAAATTATGCCATGCATGTAAATAGCTATTTTATATATTAATTTGTGAAGCACTTTTGATTAAAAAAAACCCAAAAACTTCTGAACATCATTCTGTTGACATAAATATGACTTTTTGTACACACAGATTGTGACCATGAGGTGGGCGTGGCAGAATTCACCCCGGACCAGTTTTTGGCCTCTTCATCCCTAGATGTGGACCACGACGCAGACAAAGCGCGACTCCGTAAATCCACTGCCTGGGTGGCAAGGTTGGAATAATGGACTGATGGGGATTTTTAAGATTTGTTTCTTTAAAATCATGTATATTCAGCACCAGTTTTGGAAGTCTAAATCAAAATACAGAAAATAATTACAATCTTCTTAACTTCTACATGGCATTCTCTAAAAATGAAAGGACTTTCTAATTTTCTAGCATTGCATACAATAATTTTTGGTATAGTGTACTTAATGTTTTTACTGGATAAAGTGATTTGAATCAAAGATTATAAATTTACTAAAAAGTTTGATACAAATTACTTAAATATTTAAATCCAGGATGTCAAGAAAATTAATAATGCATTTAATTACCTGTAATTAAATTTTAGATAATTTTTAACTTTGTTTAAGTTTGTCGCATACCAATAACATGCACTTGTTTCAACACTTCAGATATAACGATGAGCATGAGTTTATCCAGGTCAACTTCCACATCCCCACAGCAATGACAGGCGTCCGTGTTCAAGGGGACCCCAAATCCCAGTCGTGGGTCACAAAGTTCATTGTTAAATTTAGTAACGATGGCCAGAAATGGACCCCCTACTACCAGAGTTTCGCAGTGGCACCTAAGGTGTTCCAGGGAAGCATGGATAGTGACACTGTCGCTTCTGCATTTTTCGATCGGGAGGTCACGGCTCGTTACTTGCGCATCGTTCCGCAAGAGTGGCACAACCGAATAGCAATGAGATTTGAAGTCCTAGATTGTCCAAAATCTACTGGTGAGTACCCTCTGCTGTATATGTTTAAAGAAGTGCAGGTTTTTGGGCAGAAAATTTAACAATATGGAAAACATGCAAAAAATTAGCAAATTTTACTATTTTTATAGAGTATTACAAAATATGACGTACACAATGGATTCACATGAAAACATAATAAAAATATTAGAGATCTTCTTAAATTTATGTGTTTTAAATTTCAAGAGCGTATGTTTATTACTTTTTCTTTAATAATATTTTCATTACCCCCCCCCCCCCCCCCCCCCCAAAAAATGTTTTCAAGGAAACTCGCACATTCTTGTACACAAAAATTTATCATAAATCTGAAACAATAAAATTTTAAGTACCGGGATATCAAATTTTTTTTGGATGAAATGTCCAAGGGACAAAATTTATTGATGTTGAGATTAAAAGATATTAATTTTCTGTGCAATAACATTCAGCATAATTGTACAAGCTAGTTTATGTTGCCACCTTCAATTCGTTTTCGTAACATTACAGAAACACCAGCTGTTTCCACTATGTCCCCTTCAACGACACCAAAACGTAAGTCTTGATCCGAGTTTGAACAATCAGAATTATCAGTGATTATGTAGAAGTTTGCCATCATAAATTGTAAGTTCACTTTGTGATAAATTTCACCTGTTATTTTTTTTTCAGGGGAGTGTTTGGATCCAATGGGAATTGAGAACAGTGCCAAGATCTCGGATAGTCAGCTGATTGCTTCGTCTTCCAGGGACTCCCTCTCTGGGGCCTCGTCTGGTCGTCTCTTCAATGACCTTGGGGCCTGGGTCCCTCAGTAAGTCAATTTTTAAAGTTGTAATTACAGGAAAAGTGTGTTTTAATTATAAAGATTTGGCTACACTTATATTTAAATTAAATGTTTGGCTATATTTCAGTCAGTAAGAATTTCTTAGTTACAATGAACACAATTATATGAAATTTACGCTTGTTTTACTCTGCCAAAAGTTTAAAACTGTACTGTAATTTTCAAAATAAAATATAAGATCATGTCTATGACAAATCTAAATCGTTTATCCTGTGCGCTCTATTATAATCGTGTTTCACTGTATCAGCATGCTCTTTAATACATGTAAGTTGATGCTCTGATTTGCAGGGAAGGGGGTCAGAAGAACTGGATACAGGTGGATTTTGGCTCCCCCCGTAATATCTCGGGAATCCTCACACAGGGCAGTCCAGGGGAGGAGCGATGGGTCACAAATTTCGCTGTGTCTTACAGTACCGATGGCCTGGACTTCTCCCTGGTCAATGGACCTGATGGCAAGGCGGCCATGTTTACTGGAAACGTGGACCAGAACTCCGTAGTGAAAAACATGTTTTCATCCGAGATCTACGCTCGGTTTATACGGATCGTTGTCATAGAGGCCAGTGCTGGAGGGGCGGGGCTGAGGTTTAATTTACTGGGCTGCTCCCCTGAGGCTACTCAGACAACCACAGGGGCACCAAAGATCTCCACTGTCACCCCCAAACCAGTGTCAACCATAGAACCAAGTACGTGGTCATGTGGAATGATTAACACTTGTTTGTGAAATGTCTGCTTAATGTTTATCTTTCTATATTAAATTGCATATACATGTATTATGAGGTATTCATATAAAAACTTAGGCCATCAAGTAATAAAAAATGTGTTGATAATTTTTTTTTCAAAATTTTTGGCCTTAGGCTATCTAAATTTAATTCCTTGGTTCTCAGGCCAATTTTCTCCAAAACAAATGCGGGAGGGCGGCATTTTATTTTTCATTTTATTGGCAATAAAGTAGATGAGGGAGGTTTTTTTTTTAATTTTAATTTCCGAATTTTCTTTAACATAAAGATAATTTTTTAATCACAGATATACTTTCCATTTCTGGTCAAATTCTCTGCCTTATCCATTGCTTAACAGCGTGTAAACATCGTAGGTAATGTCCTCAAATGTATTTTCAAACGAAGTAGCCAAAATCTCATTGTAAATGGCTACCGGAAGTGATATTTGAATACTAAACTACGAAACAAATGAGGGCGGAATTTTTTTTCCCGGATTGGTCTCCGCAATACCCACTTTTTATTTTTAAAAAAAATACAATAAAATCGGCAATGCGGCTACCTCAAAACGGATGCGCGCGGGCCTGAGAACCAAGACTTCAATTTTATATAGCCTTATAAATCAAACCTAAGTATTTGATAGTTTTATGTACAGACTGTATTTATTACTGCTTTGTTGCACACATCAGAGAGATTAATTAGTTCTTGTTTGTTTTTGTAAGTTGCCAAATATTTTTACAGTCTGTAGTCAGTCCATGGGCATTGAGGAGGCCTCAAGGATCCCAGACCGACTTCTGATGGCATCGTCCGAGAAAAACGCCACCTACGCTGCTCCTCGAGGGCGAATCAACACGGACCATCTCTCCTGGAGGCCATCGTAAGTACCAATGTTGTCCTCAGTCTTAAAACCTGTCCTCCATATTGACCTGAAGCTCGATTTGCTAAAAATCATATCACTGAAATCCCAGTACTTTTGTTGCGTGTAAAATTTTGCAAGACAGTTTTGTTTTAAAATTGTTTGCCTAAATATTCTCTTTAATAAAATGAAAAAGATTTCAAAATCATTTAAAATTACATTTGTATTAAAATGTAAAATTGCATTTGTGGTCTTAGTCATAGTCAAAAGCTGGACCCTGAGTAATAATTTGCAGTTAAAATTGATTTGG
Source organism: Saccostrea cuccullata (assembly GCF_032062105.1). Classification (NCBI taxonomy): domain Eukaryota; kingdom Metazoa; phylum Mollusca; class Bivalvia; order Ostreida; family Ostreidae; genus Saccostrea; species Saccostrea cuccullata. The sequence goes on from NW_026930108.1 coordinate 64,405, forward strand.
TTTATCCAAAATCTAGGATAATCGTAGAAATTTGATGATTCCTTTACTTCATTATACCATGTTTCAAAGTTGTTTTTGTTTTGTACCTGTAGGGCCACAGATCAAACACCGTACATACAGGTAGACTTCCTGGAGCCCAAACTGATCACTGGAGTAGTGACAAGAGGGGACGGAATTACCAATAACTGGGTCAAAACCTTCACAGTGTCAACAAGTATTGATGGAACCAACTTCTCACCATACAGTGATGGAGGAATTCCAGAGCCAAAGATGTTCACTAGCAACAACGACAAAATCACGGCCGTCACAAACTTCTTCAACAGACAAGTGCTTGCCCAGTATGTGCGTATCTATCCCAAGTCAGTGAATGGAGAGGTTTCCTTACAGTTCAGTGTTCTGGGATGTAATCCTGCTCAGAACCCAGGACCCACTACTCCATCCCCTGTCGTTCCAGAAACAGACGAGTTCGGAAATCCCATCCTGATCCCAAGGACCGACGAGTATGGACGTCCCATGACAGACTTTTACGGTAATACCATTATGGTTCCTAAGCCTTACACTCAAGGCCAGCCGACTCCCTCACCAGCAACTGATGAACAAGGCCGCCCCATCATGGTGCCCAAGACGGATTCTTATGGTAAACCAATCACTGATGAACAAGGACACACAGTAATGATTCCTCTGCCTTATGACCAAGCCACTCCCAAAGCCATTCCCAAAACAGATGCTCAGGGAAATCCCATTTTGGTCCCGAAGACAGATTCCTATGGAGTGCCCATGACTGATGAAAATGGGCATACTATCATGGTTCCTTTGACTGAACCTGCAGAGAAACCCACTGTGGTGCCTGTAACCGATACTCAAGGACGGCCCATCCTGGTCCCCAAGACTGATTCTTATGGAAAGCCCATGACAGACGAGCATGGTAGCACAGTCATGGTGCCTATACCTTATACACATGGACCTCCAACTCCATCACCACAAACAGATGAGTTTGGAAATCCAATTCTGGTACCAAAGACTGACTCCTATGGAAAGCCGATGACAGATGAGCATGGTAACACCATCATGGTGCCGCTTCCTGCTTCTACTGCAAAACCCACTCCAGAACCAGTGACTGATAAGCAGGGAAATCCTGTGTTGGTACCCAGAACCGATACCTATGGAAGGCCTGTCACAGATGCTCAGGGGCATACCACAATGGTCCCTATCTATGTCACACAGAAAACACCTGTTCCCGTGCCAAAGACTGATGATTTTGGTAACCCCATCATGATCCCAAAAACAGACACCTATGGAAAGCCTATGACCGATGACTTTGGGGAAACCATCATGGTGCCTGACTACTACACTCAGGGTTTACCTACACCTAGGCCCCAGACCGATGAATTTGGACAGCCAATCCTTGTGCCAAAGACTGACACCTATGGAAAACCGATGACAGATGATTTCGGCAACACCATCATGGTCCCTCTGCCCGAGGCAACAGAGAAACCGACTCCGTCACCCAGAACCGACAAGTTCGGAAATCCAATACTAGTTCCCAAAACCGATGAGTATGGAAGACCATACACAGACAAACAGGGGCATACAGTGATGATCCCTCTGACTTATCCTCAGAGTACGCCCATACCAAATCCAGTGACTGATCGATTCGGAGTACCAGTATTAGTACCAAGAACTGATGAATATGGAAAACCATACACTGATAGGTTTGGACACACAGAAATGGTACCTATACCTTATTCACAAGGTCAGCCTACTCCCAAGCCTAAAACTGATGCTTTCGGTAATCCCATCTTAGTACCAAGGACAGATGAATATGGAAAACCATACACAGATGAGCATGGAAATACTGAAATGGTTCCAGTGCCAGAAAACCAGAATACACCAACTCCAGTGCCTTTGACTGATGAGCAGGGAAATCCCATTCTTGTTCCAAAGACTGACTCCTATGGAAAACCCATGACAGATGAACATGGTAACACCATCATGGTACCCAAACCTGCCCCAACTGGAACCCCCACTCCAGCACCACAAACAGATGAACATGGAAACCCAATCCTGGTGCCCAAGACTGATTCCTATGGCAAACCTATGACAGATGAACATGGTAATACCATCATGGTGCCATTGCCTGCGACACAAGGGTTGCCCACAGCTGAACCCTTGACTGATAAATTTGGAAATCCAGTCTTGATGCCAAAGACAGATTCCTATGGTAAACCAATGACTGATGAACATGGTAATACCATTATGGTACCGGTTCCAGCCAATCAAGGAAGCCCTACACCAGCTCCCCAGACTGATGCACAGGGACGTCCTATCTTGGTTCCAAAGACAGACTCCTATGGTAAACCTATGACTGATGAGAATGGAAATACTATCATGGTGCCATTGCCTGCCACTCAAGGACAGCCCACTCCTGTATCAGAAACGGACAAATTTGGTAATCCTATTCTGGTGCCAAAGACCGATTCTTATGGCCAGCCCATGACAGATGAACATGGTAATACCATCATGGTTCCTAAACCAGCAACACATGCTACACCAACACCAGTGCCAGCTACTGATGAACATGGAAATCCTATCTTGGTCCCAAGGACTGATTCCTACGGCAAACCAATGACAGATGCAGAAGGAAGCACCATTTTGATGCCACTGCCAGCAAATGGTAGCACCCCATTGGTTATTCCAGAGACAGACGAATTTGGAAACCCTATTCTGGTTCCACGAACTGATGAGTATGGCAAACCATATACAGACAGCCAAGGCAAAACTGTTCTGGTTCCAAAGCCAGCCACACCACAGAAACCTACACCTGAACCAGAGACTGACAAATTTGGAAACCCTGTTTTAATTCCCAGGACTGATGAATATGGAAAGCCTTATACAGATGAGTATGGCAGAACACAGTGGGTTCCCAAACCAGCTACACATGGTCTACCCACCCCAGCACCAGAAACCGACAAATTTGGAAACCCAATCTTAGTCCCAAGAACAGATGAGTATGGAAGACCATACACAGATGAGAATGGTAATACAGAAATGGTTCCCAAACCAGCTTATCAGGGGACACCGACCCCAGCACCAGAAACCGACCAGTTTGGACAACCCATTTTGGTCCCCAAAACTGACGAATATGGCAGGCCATACACAGATGAGCATGGAAACACAGTCATGGTTCCCAAGCCAGGCACTTTTGGTGCTCCCACAGTGGTACCAATAACAGATGAGTTTGGACAACCCATCCTGGTTCCTAAGACAGATGAATATGGTAGACCATACACAGACAAGTTTGGCTCTACGACAATGATACCCCTGGTACCTGTATCCCAAGGCGTGCCGACAAGGGTACCAAGAGGTGAGAGGATCTAATTAACAGATGTTTGCTGAATCCAAAAATTAGGAGAAATGTAAAGAATCTTTAATCAATCCACATATTTTTTTTGTCTTTTTTCATTAAGATTAATTTGGTGTAAGCTTTACAGAATATAGATTAAAAATTTATTTTGCTTAATATTCATGCAGAGAAGTTTGATTTCCATTCTTGAAATTTATAATCAGTCAGTACAAAATACTGTGAAATCAATAATTTTTATGGGGGATTAATTTTCAAAGGTTTCTCTTTGAAGAGAGCCACTTATTTATTTCCACCAACAATCCTCCACGAAATAAAATTCTCACAAACCCATATTTTTACCTCAAACCATGAAAATTTGACCCATCGAAAAAAATGTGATTTTACTGCAACTAGTATATATTGTATGCTTATAATCATGCCTTCTTTCAGTGTGCCTTTCCTACATGGGAGTGGATGATAGATATGTAATTAAGAACAGCCAGATGACCTCCTCCTCCTTCAGTGGAACCAACACGCCAGACCAAGGTCGTCTCTATGGCGACTTCTCTTGGCAACCAAGGTAAGTCTAGAAAGGTTAACTGTTATGTAATGTCATTTTAACATAGGAGAATTGCATTCATAGTCCTGCTCTCATCCTTAAAGTCTGTTTGGTAAAGTTACTGAAATCCTTTATTGCAGATCAAATGACACTTCACCATGGATCCAGGTTGACCTTGGAAAATTGTCCTTGATATCTGGGGTCGAAACCCAGGGAGACACGATCAACAGAAAGTTTGTCAAGACCTACACAGTGTACACCAGCATTGATGGAAAGTCCTTTACCCCCTACTCTGACATCCCCGGGGCAGGAATTCCCAAAGTGTTCTCTGGAAACAAGGATGGCGATACCCCCATGAGGAGCTTATTCAACAGAAATATCACTGCTCAGTACATCAGAATTTACCCACAATCCACCTCTGCAGCTGGAGCAGCGATGAGGCTGAATATCCTGGGATGTAACCCAACGGCACCTATAAAACCCACTCCCACCGGAACAGCTACACCTAGTGTGTATTCATAAATTTTACTGTTTGTTAGTACACTGTAGATTCCTTATTTTTCACAAGTACTTCTTATCGCAAAATGGCTCTTTCACGTCAAATCGAGAGAACAATAAATCACAAGTGGACTATTGGTCAAGCAATTACACAAAAATGAAATGGATTTTTACACTATCTCTATAATAGAGAAGATAAATAGCAATTCTCGTGATCAAGAGATTTTTACACCATAAAATAAAAACAAGTAATTTTCTTTCATGAGTAGTGCACAAAATTACGTGATAATTAATTCCACACATATATTTTGGAATATACAGTTATTGGATTTAATATGTTGTAATTTAACCCTACCATATATCCTGTAACACTAGAATATTTACAAGAAATCTATTTTTGACATTGACCTAAAAAAAATACATGTATATATATAATAATAAAATTATTATAAATAAAATGTAAAATATTGCATTTTAATGTTTTAGCTTGTGATGTCAAGATGGGATTGTCCAATGGCCTCATAGTCTCTAATGCCCAGTTCAAAGCTTCCAGCGTGCTGGACGGTTTCCATGGACCAGAGCGGGCCAGGTTATTTGGACACAGGGATGGAAGCTTTACAGGAGGCTGGACTCCAAGGTCAGATTTTAAACAGAGTCTTAACGTATTCAAATTTTACCACATTATTGTAAACCAAATTTTATTTCTAAAGTTGCTTTAATATATTGTTGATCTGTTGTTAAAAGACACTGAGACTTAAAGGACCAATTCACGGTGAGAAATATTCGTAATGACGAGGCTCTTGCGAACCTCATGAAAATGTCTACCAAGAAAAATGTAAATTTTCACAGATATCACTACTCAATAATTCTTCATCCATGAAATTAAATCCCAACAAAACCATATTTTTTCCTCAAAGCACAAAAATTTAACCATTTGAAAATATTTGATTTTACAGTATGTGTTTAGCATTGACTTTGATTTAACTGTTCTCCATATAAAAATATAATCAACTTTCATGTAGGATAAGTAGTATAATGTTTATATTTTTTTGCCTTTAAAAAAAAAATCTTATCTAAGATGCTGTTATCAGGTAAATGTTCATGTAGAATTGATCCAAGTCGATGTCTTTTCTTTTATAGTGTGAACAATAATCGCCAATGGATTCAAGTTGACCTACTTTCCACAGAAGAGGTTTATGGTGTGATAACCCAGGGTCGTTCTGATCTCCCCTACTGGGTAACGGAGTACCAGGTGTACTACAGCACAGACGGAAGGTCATTCCAACCGGTAACCTCGAGCCCAGCGGTCAAAACACCCCAGACCTTCAATGGAAATATGGACAACCACAATCCAGTAACCAATGTCTTCAACCAGAAAATTGTGGCACGATTCATCAGGTTAGTTTTGAAACCAAGCCCTGAAAAAAAGAGTAGACAAATGAGAGGGAGGAATTTTTGTTTCCTCAATTGAATTCATGTACAAAAGTAATGCAGTTAGATTCATAAATGATTTTTGTATCTGAAGAATAATAAATTTGAATGTAAAGATTTGAGGAAGATTGATAAACATTGAATAGATGTATATCAAGTCTTTTGAACTGGATTCAAACAAGCTATGATTTTTTTTTTTTTGATTAAATTTTCCATTTTAAATGAACACAAGAGCTTTATTTTTTTTTCGTCTTTACCTTTAGAATTGTTCCCCTGAAGTGGAGGGAGGCGATTGGTCTGAGATTTGAGTTGGTGGGCTGTAAGCAGCTCACCCCCTCACCCCTGGTCACCGCCCCTCCGTCCTCTCCCACAACCGCTGGTCCCGGCCCCCTCACCTGTATGTACTGGACCCCCTGGGTCAACACCAACACCCCCGACGCCACCGGTGATTACGAGACCATCACGCACCTGAACTCGCTGGTACGATCCTGTAACCAGACGGACATGAAGGCCATCGAGTGCCGTGCGGTGGGAACCAAGAAGTCGTGGGATGAGGCGGGTGACGTGGATGTTAAGTGTGATCTCGTTACCCAGGGTCTTCTGTGTTTTAACAAAGTGCAGAGGAACACGCAGTGTCAGGATTACGAGATCAGGGTCTTCTGTGATGAATGTCCAAGTAAGAAAAGGGATAAGTTTTAATTAATTAATTAATTACAGTAAAAATATGGACAGTTTTAATAAATTTATTGCAATTGAACTTTGTATCATGAACACTAATGTTTCGATTATCATGAATATGTCAAAGTGATTTTGAAGTCCCACCCACTTATTTTAGTATTTTACATGGATATCTCAAATCCTCTCAGATCTAGAGTATTTTTATCAGTCCAATTGAGTTTGAGATAATAAAGTTTGACTGTATTGTTATTGGAAGTTCAGTGTTAATACTTGTATTCACTTTTGTAACTTTTTCGTTAAAATATATTAAAACCAACTTCTCAAAAGACCTAGCATAAAGAGTAATTGACCTACTTTTTAAAGGTAAATGCAAAAAATATTTATTAATTAAAAATCATCTAATATACTCAGCATGGATAGACTCTTCACATATTTTTACTTTAAATTATTCCAAAGTAAAGAAAAAAACATTCTCTTTAGCCACTTCAGGTGTGTCACAGCCAGTGACCACTCCCCGTGCCGGCGTGTCCACTCAATCAACCGTGACCCCTAAACCAACAACCAAAGAACCATGTCAGAACAAGACTTTCTGGTCGTCCTGGATCAACAAGCAGAGCCCGGGCAATGGAGGGGAGATTGAAAAAATGACCGCCACTGAAAAGAAGAATTTCTGTCCAAATGGCGTCATTAATGGAGTTGACTGTGAGACGGTGGACGGTCAGCCGTGGTTCGACACCAATCAGATTCTTACTTGTGACGTCAGAGATGGACTGAACTGTGATAATAGCATTAACTTCGGTGACATGTGTAAGGATTACAGGATCCGTTACCAGTGCCAAGTGATTTGTAATGGTAGGTCTCGTATTTATTAAAAGAAAATATAAACTTTTTGAAGTAAAGCCACAGAATGGTATTAAATAAGATTTTAGCAAAAGAATCTTTTACAAATGTAAATTTAAAAATGGAAATAAATAACCCCTACCCCCACCTCACCCCTCTTTCCCCTTATAATTTACTTGAAATCCTATCCTGGAAATAAAAAAAATTGTGCATCAAGTAACATAATGAATTATATTAAATGTTTGAACTTCAGAAACCACTACAACTACTAGCACCACTTCCAGCACCACCTCTACAACCACCAGTACCCCCACCACCAGCCCCACCCAGTCTACCAGCACCGTACCCACCACCACCGAGTGTGTGGAGAAAGACAAGGTGTCCCCCTGGATCAACAGAGACAAGCCTTATATTGGAGATGGAGACAAAGAGGCCATGACTGGAGCAGAGCTGGCTAGGTATGTAGGCCAATGAATAGGGCAAATCTTGTCAGCTAAGTAGGGCAATAATTAGCTCAAAGCTGGTCAGCTAAGTAAGTCAATAAATAGGGCTAAGTTGGCCAGCTAAGTAAAGCACTGAATAGGGCACAGCTGGTCAGCTAAGTAGGACATTGAATTCGGCACAGCTGGTGAGCTAAATGGGGCATTGAATTATGTACAGCTGGCCAGCTAAGTAGGACAATGAAAGGGGCATAGCTGGTCAGCTAAGTAATGCATTGAAAGGGGCACAGATTGCCAGCTAAGTAAGGCTTTGAATAGGGTAAAGCTAAGTAGGGCAATGCATTTCTGATAAGGCCATATAAAATTGAAATCTTGGTTCTCAGGCCCGCGCGCATCCGTTTTGAGGTAACCGCATTGCCGATTTTATTGTATTTTTGATAAAATAAAAAGTTGGTATTGCGGAGACCAATCCGGGAAAAAAATTCCGACCTCATTTGTTTCGTAGTTTAGTATTCAAATATCACTTCTGGTAGCCATTTACAATGAGATTTTGGCTACTTCGTTTGAAAATACATTCGAGGACATTACCTCGATGTTTACACGCTGTTAAGCAATGGATGAAGCAGAAAATTTGAAAGAATTGGAAAGTAAATCTGTGATTAAAAAAATTATCTTTCTGTTTTCGGAAATTAAAATTAAAAAAAATACCTCCCTCATCTACTTTGTTGCCAGTAAAATGAAAAATAAAATGCCGCCCTCCCGCATCTGTTAAGGAGAAAATTGGCCTGAGAACCAGGGAATTAAATTTAGATAGCCTAATGTAAAAGGGGATATGTAGCAACATCTTAACATTTTTGAATTGTTATTTTTGATAACTTTTGGCTGAAAAAAGTAGGTCATAAATTAATATAAAGTCCAAATAGGAATTTTTTGGCATTTGTGAAGTAGTAAAAAAGAAAAGATATCTACAGTACATTTAGTATATTTCATATTTCAAATACACTTCTTAGAACTTGTATGAAATTGATAATCTTTTTTTAACTGGATCATAAGTGTTTATATCAGATCAATATACATGTAATTTTAAAATTTTTACAAATTTTTGTCAGTAAATCACAGTGCAACATTCGCTTAAAGAAACAAATATAACAATTGTTCATTTTAAACTAAGGCTATGTTCTGTAGGTAGCTACCTTATATTGTAGTTTATTATGATAGTTGTTCATTGTTAACTAAGATCCTGTCCTGTGGAGACTGGCAGTTACATTATTATATCTAGTAGTAATTATCATGATTATTGTTTATTTTAGGTTCTGTTCGGCGGAGACTGGCGGCTACATTAAGAAGGTGGAGTGTGTGGCCGTGGATGGTATGATTCCTAGCTACAGTACTGGAGACAAGATGATATGTGACAAGGACCTCGGCTCTGTCTGTCTGAACAGTGATAACTTCCCCGTACAGTGTCAGGACTACATGATCAGATACACCTGTCATCAACCATGCTTACGTAGGCATCTTTTCTAAACTTTACAAATAAAGGTTGTGTGGTTTACGGGATTCAGTCTGATTATCATGTGGCACTAGTATTTTTACGGCACAGTAAAGTAAAGCATTGAAAAAAAAAAATAATATTAACAAAATATTGTTATGTTTGTTTTAACTTACTGCAAACAGGGTTACTTTTGCCATTTGACACTTGCAGACAATTTTGCCCCTGATAATTTCACTGCGCACAGTATTATAAAAAAGGATTTGAAAATTCATTTCAAAAATGTAATTACACAATATTTATACATATTAAATTCCTTTTATTTCAGCAACTAAACCGGCATACCATGGTATGTATGTACCAGTTACGGACCAGTTAGGAAATCCAATCCTGGTTCCCAGGACTGATGCGTACCACCATCCATATACAGATGAGCATGGAAATACTCAGATGATCCCCATAGGATACATTCACGTAACCCCAACACCGGCACCCATCACTGATGAACAAGGAAACCCCATCCTTGTCCCGAAAACTGACTCCTATGGTAAACCCATGACTGATGAACATGGTAATACCATCATGGTGCCACTTCCAGCCACTCAAGGACAGCCAACACCAGCCCCACAAACAGACGAGCATGGAAATCCAATTTTGGTACCTAAGACCGACTCCTATGGCAAACCAATGACAGATGAGCATGGTAATACCATTATGGTGCCATTACCTGCCACCCAAGGTTTGCCTACACCCAGTCCTCAAACAGACAAGTATGGAAATCCAATCTTAGTGCCAAAGACTGATGAGTATGGTAAGCCATACACTGATGCCCAAGGACACACAGTGATGGTACCTTTACCACAAACCCAGGAAAAACCAACACCAGTGCCAGTGACTGACAAATTTGGGAAACCTGTGCTGGTGCCAAGGACTGATGAATATGGTAGACCTTATACAAATGTATATGGTGAAACTGAAATGGTACCAATACCATTTAATCAAAACACTCCCACTCCAGCTCCTCAAACGGATGAACATGGAAATCCAATATTGGTGCCCAAGACTGACAGTTATGGAAAACCAATGACAGATGAGCAAGGCCACACCATTATGGTTCCACTGCCTGAGTATCAGGGAACCCCAACTCCAGCCCCTCAGACTGATGAACATGGAAACCCAATCTTGGTTCCAAAGACAGACTCCTATGGAAAACCAATGACAGATGAAAATGGAAAAACCATTATGGTACCACTACCAGCCACTCATGGTCTGCCAACTCCAGCACCAGAAACTGACAAGTTTGGTAATCCAGTACTGGTTCCAAGAACTGATGAATATGGTAGACCCTACACAGATAAGCTTGGTAACACAGAAATGGTACCTGTTCCAGCCACACATGGTCAGCCTACTCCATCTCCCCAAACTGATGCTCAAGGAAACCCAATACTGGTGCCTAGAACTGATGAATATGGTAAACCATATACTGATGAGCATGGAAACACCCAAATGGTGCCACTTCCTTATGTGCAAGGCACACCGACACCTGCACCAGAGACAGACAAATTTGGAAAACCTATATTGGTACCAAAAACCGATGAATATGGAAAACCATATACTGATGAGCATGGTAACACAGTGATGGTGCCAGTACCATATACACAGAGCTCCCCAACACCAGCACCTGCCACAGATGAACATGGTAATCCAATCTTGGTTCCCAAGACAGATTCATATGGTAAACCAATGACAGATGAGCAGGGTCACACCATTATGGTGCCATTGCCCTCTGAGCAGTATGTCCCCACTGTAGCACCACAAACTGATGAATTTGGTAATCCAATCATGGTGCCTAAGACTGATTCGTATGGCAAACCAATGACAGATGCTCAGGGACATACCATAATGGTACCTCTACCAGGAAAACAACAGAGCCCAACACCAGCCCCTCAGACAGATGCACATGGTAACCCAATACTTGTGCCTAAGACAGATGAATATGGTAAACCATACACAGATGAACATGGTAACACAGTAATGGTACCAGTACCAGCCACACATGGTCAGCCTACTCCATCACCACAAACAGACAAATTTGGAAAACCCATATTGGTGCCTAAGACAGATGAATATGGAAAACCATACACTGATGAACATGGAAATACAGTGATGGTGCCTTTGCCTTATTCACAGAGTTCTCCAACGCCAGCACCTGCCACAGATGAACATGGTAATCCAATCTTGGTTCCCAAGACAGATTCATATGGTAAACCAATGACAGATGAGCAGGGTCACACCATCATGGTACCATTGCCTTCTGATCAGTATGTCCCCACTGTAGCACCACAAACTGATGAATTTGGTAATCCAATTATGGTGCCTAAGACTGATTCCTATGGCAAGCCAATGACAGATGCCCAGGGACATACCATAATGGTACCACTGCCAGGAACACAGCAGACTCCTGCCCCTGTGCCACAGACAGACAAACAGGGAAAACCAATTCTGGTGCCCAAGACCGATGAATATGGTAGACCTTACACAGATGAACACGGCAGTACTGTGATGGTCCCTGTACCATACACACAAGGCAAACCAACACCATCACCACAGACAGATGAGTTTGGAAGACCAATTTTGATACCTAAGACTGATGAATATGGCAAGATCTTTACCGATGCGTTTGGACAGACAGTGATGGTACCACTGCCTGAAGGACAAAGTAGGCCCACCCCTGCCCCAGTAACTGATAAACAAGGCCGACCCATCTTGGTACCAAAGACTGACTCCTATGGGAAACCAATGACAGATGAACATGGCAATACAATTATGGTTCCCCAGCCATATACACAAGGTCTGCCAACACCTTCCCCACAAACAGATGAGCATGGAAATCCCATCATGGTGCCAAAGACTGATTCCTATGGAAAACCAATGACAGATGCCAAAGGTAATACCATCATGGTGCCTCTCCCAGCCACTCAAGGTCTCCCAACTCCAGCACCACAAACCGACGAGCATGGAAATCCAATCTTTGTTCCAAAGACCGACTCCTATGGTAAACCAATGACAGATGAGCATGGTAATACCATTATGGTGCCATTACCTGCCACCCAAGGTTTGCCTACACCTAGTCCTCAAACAGATAGATTTGGAAATCCCATCATTGTGCCCAAGACAGACTCTTATGGGAAACCCATGACTGATAAATCTGGAAACACCATTTTAGTTCCATTACCTGTACATCAGAGCACCCCCATACCAATTCCAGAAACAGATAGATTTGGTAACCCAGTGCTTGTGCCAAAGACAGATTCCTATGGAAAACCAATGACTGATGCTCAAGGACACACAATATTGGTTCCTAAGCCAGCCACTCAAGGAAACCCCACACCTTCACCACAAACAGATGAATTTGGCAATCCTATCTTAGTTCCAAAAACTGATTCCTATGGTAAACCTATGACTGATGAACATGGTCAAACTATCATGGTGCCACTGCCTGGCCAGCATAGTACTCCTATAGTTATTCCACAGACAGATAAGTTTGGAAATCCAATTTTGGTTCCAAGAACAGATGAGTATGGAAGACCATTCACAGATGAATTTGGAAACACTCAAATGGTTCCTCTTCCTGAAAAACAAGGCAATCCAACTCCAAAGCCTCAGACTGATGCATTTGGAAACCCCATTCTGGTGCCAAGAACTGATGAATATGGCAAACCATACACAGATGCATTGGGACATACCCAGATGGTGCCATTATATGAAACCCAGAGTGTACCCACACCCAAACCACAGACAGATGCATTTGGTAACCCTATACTGGTACCACGTACAGATGAATATGGAAAACCATACACAGACAAATTTGGAAAGACCCAGATGGTGCCACTTCCTGAAACACAAGGAATCCCTACTCCAAAACCACAGACAGATGCCTTTGGAAACCCAATCCTTGTACCTAGAACTGATGAATATGGAAGACCGTACACTGATGAATTTGGAAACACACAGATGGTGCCACTGCCAGAAAAACAAGGACAGCCTACTCCTGCTCCCAAGACAGATAAATATGGCAATCCAGTTCTTATGCCAAGGACAGATGAATACGGCAAACCTTATACAGACAAGTTTGGACATACACAATGGGTTCCTGTGCCAGCCGGACAAGACAAACCAACTCCTATACCAGAAACAGATGCATTTGGAAACCCAATACTTGTTCCCAAGACTGATGAATATGGCAAGCCATACACAGATGCTCAAGGAAATACAGTGATGGTGCCAAAACCATATCACCAGGGTTCACCAACACCTGCTCCACAGACTGATGCCTTTGGAAATCCCATCCTTGTGCCTAAGACAGATTCTTATGGAAAACCAATGACAGATGCCAATGGTAATACCATCATGGTGCCACTGCCAGCAACACAGGGACTGCCAACACCCAAACCACAAACTGATGAACATGGAAATCCAATATTAGTTCCAAAGACTGATTCATATGGTAAACCTATGACTGATGCAAATGGTCATACAATCATGGTTCCTCTGCCTGAGACAGAAGGAGTGCCTACTCCTGTGCCACAGACAGACAAGTTTGGAAACCCTGTCCTTGTACCAAAGACAGATGAATATGGCAAGCCATTCACTGATGAACATGGAAATACTGTAATGGTGCCTGCTCCTTATCACCATGAAAAGCCAACACCAGTACCAGAAACAGATGAGTTTGGAAATCCCATCCTTGTGCCAAGAACAGATGAATATGGCAGACCATACACAGACAAGAATGGTCAGACAGAGATGATACCTAAGCCCCACTACCAGGGACAACCAACTCCTGAACCACTTACTGATGCTCAGGGAAAACCAATCCTTGTTCCAAAGACTGACTCCTATGGCAAACCAATGACTGATATACATGGAAGCACTATATTGGTAACTGTCCCAGCCCCTGTGAGACAGCATACACCAGTACCAGTGCCAGAGACAGACCGATTTGGAAATCCTGTCCTTGTTCCAAAGACTGACTCCTATGGCAAACCAATGACAGATGAGCAAGGCCACACCATACTTGTCCCAAAACCATACAGTCAGACGCAACCAACCCCTGCACCTGAAACAGATGAATTTGGACAACCGATCTTGGTTCCAAAGACAGACTCCTATGGTCATCCCATGACAGATGAGAATGGTCATACTATCATGGTGCCCAAACCAGCAACACAGGGTCTTCCCACCCCTGCACCTAAAACAGACAAATTTGGTAATCCAGTTTTAGTGCCCAAGACAGATGAATATGGCCATCCTTTTACAGACGAGCATGGTAACACAGTCATGGTTCCAGTTCCTGATGTACATGGATCTCCCACCCCGGCACCAATGACAGATAAATTTGGAAATCCAGTGATGGTTCCAAAGACTGATTCTTATGGTAAACCTATGACAGATGAACAAGGTCATACCATCATGGTCCCAGTGCCAGAGACTCATCAATCTCCAACTCCAAAACGAGCCACAGATTTAACTGCTGGACCTGTTGTCTTAGTGCCAAAGACTGACTCCTACAATAAACCCATGACTGATGCCCAGGGAAGTACCATTTTGGTGCCAGTGCCTCAGACAGCAGGAGTTCCAACCCTGGCTCCACAAACTGATGAACATGGTAATCCAATCATGGTACCAAAGACTGATTCCTATGGCAAGCCAATGACAGATGCCCAGGGACATACCATAATGGTACCTCTGCCAATGCAACAAGAGAAACCAACACCATCCCCACAAACTGATAAGTTTGGCAATCCCATTCTTGTTCCAAAAACAGATGAATATGGACATCCATACACAGATGAACATGGCAACACAGTCATGGTACCACTGCCAGCTACCCAAAACAGGCCTACTCCTTCACCAATGACTGATCAGTTTGGTAATCCAATATTAGTACCCAGAACCGACGAGTATGGAAGACCATATACAGATAAATTTGGAAGAACTGAAATGGTGCCTCTGCCAGGCTATCAGGGAACTCCAACTCCTGCTCCACAAACAGATCAATTTGGAAAACCCATCATGGTTCCCAGGACTGATGAATATGGAAGACCTTACACAGATGAACATGGACATACCCAGATGGTGCCACTACCAGCAACTCAGTCTACCCCTACACTGAAACCAGAGACAGACATTTTTGGTCACCCAGTTTTGAAGAAATGCTCACAGAGTCACTGGTCACCCTATCTTAACCGAGACAAACCTGACCTGGGCACGGGTGACTTTGAAAAAATGACCCCAGAAGAGCTCAGCAGTTTCTGCAAGGGTGGAAATGTCACCAAGATTGAGTGTATGACGTCGGATGGAATTCCCAGCTATAGCTCTGGTGAAGTTATGACCTGTAATCTTCAGAAGGGCTTCTCCTGTGTTAATGCCGACAACTTCCCAGTAACATGCTCAGATTACAAAATCAGATACTACTGTCAATGTGAGGAGGGTGAGCTACATTATCTGAATTATTATTCTAAGGTTTTATATTTTTTTTAAAAATTGAAATTTAAGAAAGAATGAAGTTAGTATATATTTTCAAATAGAAATCGTGACTATTTTGAACATTTTAATCAGTCTCGTGTTTTTAATACCTTTTTCCCAAATTTACCCCAGGTTCTGTTCCACCTGATTCCACCCCCACCATCACCCCGTCCTTCAAACAATGCGGCTGGTCATCCTGGCTGAACTCCAACAGTCCCTCGGCCTCTCTGAACTCGGGAGACTTTGAATCCATTTACGACCTCAAGTCCAAATACGGACTCTGCAAGGAGATCAGGCAGATAGAGTGTCGCGTGGCTGGCAGTAAGACCCCGGTAGCCATTGCAGGGCAGGAAAGTGTGACTTGTGATGCCAGGAATGGGCTCCGTTGTTACAACCGAGACCAACTCTCTGGCCGATGTTACGACTACGAAGTCCGAGTCTTATGCTGGGCTGACAATTGTAAGTGCAGGCACTTTCTTGCCTTAACATTTTAAAAATTAGAAATTCTCAATTTGAATAAAAATTTTAATTGGTTTTAAAAAAATTATTAATAAAAATATATTTCACAAAGCAAATTCAAAGTATAATATAAACAAGTTCTCTTAAATTTTTTTGGTAATCATTATCTTAGCAGGAATCTGCTTAACCTTTGACTTTTGTTTCTTAAGTGATTAACCTTTGACTTTTGTTTCCTTAGTGATTAACCTTTGACCTTTGTTTCCTAGGTAATCCTGACCTTCTGACTACCGCAACAGCTGCAGTTGTACATCAAACTACTCGTAAGTTCTCCAGTTTGAAAAATCACAATGTTATTGTAAAAGTGCAACAAATAGGCAGCTCAGAATAATCATTACAGATATTTTTTAATCCAAAGAAAAATGTTAAAAATCTCTGATTAAAGAACTCGAATATAAGCACAATGTTGCTTCATACATCTAAAAAAAATTTTTTGTATGTGAGCAGAAATACATTTACAGAGTTCTGTAATTTTTATACTTTTTTCTGTATACCGGGTACATATCAAGATTTACTGCTCAATCCTCTTTTTCCTTGTTTAGCCCTGTGTGCCCCCGGCGAGGTTTACGAGACCTGTCCCTACCGCTGCAGTGACCTGTGTGATGTCCTGTCCCGGCAGTCCGTGGCCTGCGGGGGTCAAGCGACTGACTCCTGTGTGCCCTACTGTAGACCCGCTGGTCTGACCTGTGGACCCGGCCAGAAACTGAAGGACAAGAACACCTGTGTCCCAGAGACCCAGTGTCCTTGTAGAATGCAGAATGGAACCATCGCCAGTGTAAGTTACTCACAGAAGTCTCTGATTATTTTGTATATTTTACCTTGATTCCAATGTATAAAGGAATAAGGAAGAAGTAATAAAGGGTGCTAATGGTTTTTGTGCAAACATCTTAGTAGGAAAGCTTTTTGTATTGAATGCTTCCAATATATTGGTTTTGAGAAAACTTATCTTGTTGAAAATTATATGTTTGAGACTGAATATATATAATTCTTCACATCTTTGTAGGAAAGCCTTTTAGTATTAAATGCTTATATTTTACCAATTTGAAAGAAAAAAAACTTAGGTTGTAAAGAAGTATTTGAGGTTGATGTAATGTTTTTCTTCTTCACTTGTTGCAGCCTATGGAGACTTGGACTAATCCTTATGATGAATGCTCCACCTGTCATTGCTTTAACAACACAGTCACTTGTTCACATGATGAAAGCTGGAGAGACTAATCCTTATGATGAATGCTCCACCAGGTAAATCTTTAACAACACATCTGTACACATGATAAAGGCTGTGTCACCATTCCCTGTCCCACATCGGCTATAAAGGAGCAATACCACATACCCTGTGTACACATGATTTAGATTGTGTCACTATTCGCAGCCCCAATCCCAGTCTTAACCATGTTCTCTTAGAAAGTCCAGGTTAATTAAAAACTTGATATGTTGACTCAACTGTACACATAATTAAAGCTGTTTCACCGCTCCTATAGTCTAACACTATTAGGTAAAATGTTGACTCACCTGAATACCATTTAGATTGTTTTACATTTTCCTGAATACATAACATGCATAGTAAAACCATGTAAAATCTCAGCCTAACCTAAACAGATTATTAAACATCCCTTGCCCCATACCAGGTAGATATAAATCAAGGTAAGAAAACTTACTTAATAAAAGTTACCTTAAAATCTGTAATGCAAATGTCCTTCATATATGCACCCAGTATGTGCAAAATCTAACACAAAAAACAGTATATTAAAAATGTAACAAAATCCACCCCTCAGTGACATACAATGTATATATATTCTTCTGTAATCATTTCAGCCAACCCAGTGAAACATCCTGACTGTGAATGGACCTACTGGATCAATATGGACACACCTTTGAGTGGGGATGGGGATCTAGAAACCATTTCAAAGATTCGCACCCTTCACCAGTTCTGCGCCTCTCCTGTTCAGATTGAGTGTCGAGATGCCGAGACAAAAGTTGCCAGCATGCAGGCAGGCCAAAGAACTACATGTGATATCAACTCAGGATTCAAGTGTCTGAACTGGGAGAATAATGGTCAATGTCGCGATTACGAAGTCAGGTTCTACTGCCCTTGTGCAAGTAAGTGGGAAAAAAGCCCTAACATTTTAAAATACAGTTGGATTATCGACTTGTAAGAATTTTTTCAATGTTAAGCATGTGGATATTTATAAGTAGAGGATTTGAAAAGAGATGAAAATGTTATTGTATAAAGTAACAAGTGATTTAGTAATATTTAGTCCAGATCCATGAAAACTCATCTGAAAACGAACTGATTTATCTCTGACATTAAAGTTAAAATGACAAAAACTATACACAATTTCACAAATTATGACTTCAAAATGAAATATTGCTGAGTGTCACATCTATTTTTAAAATAGAGAGTGTACACATGTGAAAGAGTGATAGGAATACTTTTAAATATTTATCAAAAGTAGTAATTGCGATGAGGTTTAAAAAAACTGGAAATGCAGTGGTATTAATACAACTGTAACTTAGCTGGCATTTTACTGTTTTACATACTATAACATTGGCAAAGAAAATCTAGAAAAAAATAATTCATGTAATTTCTAATCATTGAACAGGGACTTTTGAGATCTGCATTAATTGAATTAAAGGCATAAACGTGCATCCTTTGATTCAGGTACTCAAAGCCCCAGAATGACTACCACTCCACCTTCAGCAAGGGCCAACATTTGTGGCTGGTCTGACTGGATAAACATGGATAATCCATCTGTCATGAAACCCGAAAAGCCATTTTCAGGGGACATCGAATCCATGGCAGCCATCCGAGAGAAGACGTGCGGGTATGACATCATGACCAAGATTGAATGTCGCACTGCTGAGGGACACATTCCCTCTGACAGAACCAACGAGACCCTGTCCTGTGATAGAATCCGTGGTCTGAGGTGTAAGAATTCTCTACAGTCAGATAAGAAGTGTATGGACTACGAGACAAGGGTGTACTGTGATTGTAGCAATGTCACCACCCCTGGCCCCACCCGTCCAGGTGGCCACTTTGAAGGCAGCACCACCAAGACCGTGGATGTTTGTGGTTGGACGGTCTGGATGAATGGCCATGCTCCAGATAACAATGGGGAGGTAGAATTATTGTCAGAGCTGGAGAAGGAATGGCAATTCTGCCACACGGATGAGATCACGGCCATCGAGTGTCGTGACAGCATCACTGGCTTGTCCGTCATGGAGGCGGGGCAGAGTGGAGTGATTTGTGACGTGAATCATGGTGGACTGAAATGTGACGCCACCAAGCAGACGGCTCACGGTGGACAGTGCTATGATTATGAAATAAGGGTGTTGTGCGAACCTAAAGGTGTGAACTGTGGTCCGTCGACAGAACCTGCTGCTACACCAAAGTTTGAGCCACTTACAGACTCTTACCATAAACCAGTAACGGACAAGGATGGTCACACAATTATGGTCCCTGTCACCGGGACTCAGGGCACCCCAACAGCTGTCCCTATCACTGACAAGTTTGGAAACCCACTCCTGGTACCAAAGACAGATGTATACGGTAAACCTGTAACCGACAAGAATGGAAACACTGTAATGGTCACTGTTCTGGAACCGATCAAAGGAACACAGGGAGTACCCACTGCTGTTCCTAAAACAGACAAGTTTGGCAATCCAGTATTGGTACCTAAGACTGATACCTATGGCAAACCAATGACAGATGTCAATGGTCATACTGAGATGGTCACAGTGCTTGTTCCCAATCCAAATGGTCAGAGCACTCCTATGTTGGTGCCAAAGACTGATGAATTTGGAAATCCATTGTTGGTACCCAAAACTGATACTTACGGCAAACCTGTGACTGATATCAATGGACATACAGAAATGGTCACTGTTCTTGTTCCAAACCCAGATGGTCAAAGTACTCCAATGCTTGTGCCAAAGACTGATAGATTTGGAAACCCTATCCTAGTACCCAAAACTGATACTTATGGCAAACCAGTGACTGATATCAATGGACATACAGAAATGGTCACTGTTCTTGTTCCAAACCCAGATGGTCAAAGTACTCCCATGCTTGTGCCAAAGACTGATAGATTTGGAAACCCTATTCTTGTACCCAAAACTGATACTTATGGCAAACCAGTGACTGATATCAATGGACATACAGAAATGGTCACGGTGCTTGTTCCAAACCCAGATGGTCAAAGTACTCCAATGCTTGTGCCAAAGACTGATAGATTTGGTAACCCTATTCTTGTACCCAAAACTGATACTTACGGCAAACCTGTGACTGATATTAATGGACATACAGAAATGGTCACTGTTCTTGTTCCAAACCCAGATGGTCAAAGTACTCCCATGCTTGTGCCAAAGACTGATAGATTTGGAAACCCTATACTTGTACCCAAAACTGATACTTATGGCAAACCAGTGACTGACATCAATGGACATACAGAAATGGTCACTGTTCTTGTTCCAAATCCAGAGGGCCAGAGTACTCCAATGCTTGTGCCAAAGACCGATGAATTTGGAAACCCATTGTTGGTACCCAAAACTGACACCTATGGTCAACCATTGACAGATAAATTTGGACACACAGAGATGGTTACAGTGCTAGTACCAGCACCCGGTAATCAGTCCAAACCAACAGCAGTGCCCAAGACAGACAAGTTTGGAAACCCAGTGCTTGAACCCAAGACTGATGCTTTTGGTAAACCGGTAACAGATGCCAGTGGAAACACAGTGATGGTAACAGTGCTGGAGCCAGTTACTGAACCACAAGGCACTCCCACTGCTAGGCCCAAGACTGATGAATTTGGAAATCCATTGCTGGTACCAAAAACTGATGCCTTTGGAAAACCAGTGACAGATGCCAGTGGACACACAGTGATGGTGACTGTGTTGGAGCCAATTCCACAAGGCACAAACACTCCAATGCTGGTTCCTAAGACAGATGAACAGGGAAATCCAATTTTGGAACCCAAAACAGATGCTTTTGGCAGACCAGTGACAGATGTTAATGGTCACACACAGATGGTAACAGTGATGGTTCCCGCACCAGGAAACCAGGCCAAACCAACCGCAGTACCAAAAACAGACAAGTTTGGAAACCCAGTGCTTGAGCCAAAGACTGATGCTTTTGGTAAACCAGTAACCGATGCCAGCGGTAATACAGTTATGGTGACAGTGTTGGAACCAGTCACTGAACCACAGGGTGTACCAACAGCAGAACCGAAAACTGACAAATTCGGTAACCCAGTACTTGTACCAAAAACAGATGCCTTTGGAAAACCAGTTACAGATGTCAATGGCAACACAGTGATGGTGACAGTTTTAGAACCTATTCCACATGGCCAGAGTACACCAATGCTTGTGCCAAAGACTGATGAACATGGAAACCCAATCCTTGTACCAAAGACAGACATCTATGGTCAACCAGTTACTGACCAAAACAAGAACACCATCATGGTTACAGTGCTGGAGCCTGTCACTGAACCACAAGGCACTCCCACTGCTAGACCCAAGACTGATGAATTTGGAAACCCATTGCTGGTACCAAAAACCGATGCCTTTGGAAAACCAGTGACAGATGCCAGTGGACACACAGTGATGGTGACAGTGTTGGAGCCAATTCCACAAGGCACAAACACTCCAATGCTAGTTCCCAAGACAGATGCACAGGGTAATCCAATTTTGGAACCCAAAACAGATGCTTTTGGCAAACCAGTGACAGATGTCAATGGACATACACAGATGGTAACAGTGATGGTTCCCGCACCAGGAAACCAGGCCAAACCAACCGCAGTACCAAAAACAGACAAGTTTGGAAACCCACTTTTGTTCCCTAAAACAGATAAATATGGACAGCCAGTGACAGATAGCCAAGGTAGCACCATACTAGTCACAGAAATGGAGACCTTACCCACCTCAACCGGACCCACCCCAACCACCACACCAGGACCAGTGGTTACCACTTGTGCCACGTACTGGTCCAACTGGTCCAATGTCAACCACCCCGGTGGCACATTCCCAGGGGACAAGGAGCTCACCCCCAAAGAATACACCGACAGGACAGGATTCTGTCGAGGCGGGTCTGTCACAAAGGTTGAGTGTTACAGCGTGGGAATGAATGCTCCATCGTACTCTAGTGGGGAGATCTTGACCTGTGATACCACTGTTGGTCTGCAGTGTAATGATGCAGATAACTTCCCCATGCCTTGCACGGACTACAAGATCAGATACTACTGTGACATCTGCAGTAAGTATTGATTTAAGAAACATGCTGTTTATATTCATAACATTCACAACCATATATGTTCCTCATGACTATTTTTATTCCAAATCCGCATGTCAGACCTACAATGGTTTCATCTTAACCTTTTGTCTCAAAACAAAGAGAATAGGGAGATCAAGGTCTCTCATTACTTGAATTTCTGAAATTTTGACTTACAAGTATATGGACAATGGATCAGTATTAATTATTATCTGATATTGGTCGAGATCTTTAAACTTTACAAGATGGAATGATGTGTCTATATTTTCTTTATCTCAGCTGCTGTGACGCCCGGCTCTAATGTGACCCCAGTGCCTTCCACCTCCATCAGTGTGGGAACAGGCACTCCCAAACCCACAGCACCACTGGGTAGGAAGAATCTTTACAACTTTCTTAAACAATTCTCCCAAAGTCACAATATAAATAACAACTATGACATTCTTTTTAATATTTCATGTCTGTAACTAAATTATTGTAAAAATGGACATAACTTGAAAGTAGGTGCATTGTGAAAAACCACGTAAAATATTTTTCTGTACACCATTCTATAGTTTGTGCTGATGGAAACTCCGCCCAACTCCCTATACATATGGATGACAGTCAGCTGTCGGCCTCCTCAAGTCTCCGCCCAGACTCCGGGCCCCAGAGATCACACATCGACAGCTCAAGCACCGCCCCCCAAACAGGAGGGTGGGTCCCAGCGACCAATGACAAGAACCAGTGGCTGATGATCAGTTTCACAAACCCCGAGATTGTCTACGCTGTGTCGACTCGCGGCCTGGACGGGCAGCAGAATTGGATGACAGCATACTATCTGATGTATTCCATGGATGGAACAAACTTTACTTTCTACCAAGAGGAAGGACAAAGAAAGGTAAGATTTAAAAAAAAACAAGAACTGATTTTCAGAGCAAAATATTAAACTTGTATTAATCAGACTTAACTTTCTACCAAGAGGAAGGACAAAGGCAGGTAAAAATTACAAGAACAGTTTTTTTAGATAATGGAGCAAACTGTTTTTTTTCTCTCAGTGTATTTAATCCTAGTGGGGCCTTGAGTAAAATCTTGACTCACTATTTCTTGTATTTCTAGGTCTTCTCGGGTAACTTTGACTCGGCAACCATCTCCACACACACAGTGAATCCGTTTGTGGCTAAATACGTCAGAATTGTTCCAGAGCGCTGGCAGGGTGGAATTGGCCTTCGCTGGCAGCTGATTGGTTGCAAAGGTAAGATTCTTGTCCAGTCAGACAGGGACTATGATTGTTATACAGTGGCTATGAATGATGATATTGAAGTACATGTTTGTACATGTATTATTATGTAACTATTTAACTGATCATTGAAAATATTGTAAATACTTAACAGGGTTATTTTTGCCATTTAACACTTTCAAACAATTTTGCCTTCCTCTTAATTTGCTCTGACAATGCTGTCATCTTTGGTATTTGGTACATTTTAAATTTGCCCACTAGCAGCGATGGAAAAGGGTGAAAATAAAATGGGGTTGAAAATTTCTCTGTAAACAGCATTTTTGATTCAGTGTTATCTGATGTTGTTTATATAGCAAGTTATTTTTAAATATTAAGTAGTCTGCTTAAGACTTTGTTTAGAAATATACAATAAATGAATAACTGTTCATTTTTAACACAGCATCACCAATGACAGTGGTAACTGGACAGGGATCAACCTCAACCCCCTCTGCCACCCCAACCCATGCCCCAGCCCCACAGTGTGTAGAGAAATGGTCAGCCTGGATCAATAATAACAGCCCACTAAAACAGGGCTCTCTAGGAGACTACGAGAAAATGAGTGCTGCAGACAAGGCCCAGTTCTGTCCTGGTGGTAACATCACTAAGGTTGAGTGCCACGCTGTGGATGGAGACATTCCAAGCTACAGTTCTGGGGAGATCTTGACCTGTTACCCAGACCAGGGTCTGATCTGTAACAATGCTGACAACTATCCACTGGCATGCTCCGATTACAAGGCTCGGTTCTTCTGTGGATGCCCAGGTGTGTATTACTAAGCTGTACTTTTACTCTTATTTTCTTTTTATTTCAAAAAAGGAATAAGATAAAAAGTCTGCCATTCAGTAAATTCAAAGGTTACTGAAAACTCACTGAATGGTAGAGTTCTGTCAATTCAGTCACCTTTCAGTGACCATTCAGTTAACTAAATATCAGAGTTTCATCTGGTTAGCATTTTTTAATTGACAAGTTTGATTTATATAGCTTACAAATAAATCTTCACTGTCGGATTTGGTTTCAGCTACACCTGCCCCCACTACATCTGGAACTGATGCCAATGCAAAATCAACCAGTGCCCTACCAACAAAACCAGGAGGCCATGACAGCCACACTACCACAACGCCACCCCCACCACCATGTGTGGGAGGCTGGTCATCTTGGATCAACCACAACAACCCAGCTAGTGGTAATGGAGACTATGAAAAGTTGACAGACGCTGAGAAACTCCAGCTCTGCTCCGGTGGTAACATCACAAAGGTGGAATGCTTCACTGGGGACATCCCAAGCTACAGTTCTGGAGAAGTGCTGGAGTGTTCACCAGATAGAGGTCTGATCTGTAACAATGCTGACAACTTCCCTGTGCCTTGTTCTGACTACAAAGCCAGATTCTTCTGTCAGTGTGCAGGTAATTTGTACAGTTTCATCTCATCATTTCTGTAGCTTTTCCTACAAAAAATACATATATAGTATCGATTTAAATTGGAGGGATTTGTGTGTAGAATTTGTAGATTAAGATTGGAAACATAACCTTTATGTTATATTTTAGTTTCCATACATCTTACTTCAAATCCTTACATTAAGTCCTGCAATCTTTACAGTAAATCTAAAAAAAAATTTGGGAACATACTCGGTGCTTATAGCACATTGTACCTACATAACCAATTTAAAAATAAAAGCTTTTTTGTTAATAGTAATTCCTACATATTTATTGTTTTCTATAGCACCTGTCACTGACACAAACAGTAAGACAACCAACATTGCCCCAACCAAAACAGATGGAGGACACAATGTCCAGACAACCACCTCTCCATCCCCACCCCGCATTCCTTGTGTGGGTGGCTGGTCATCTTGGATCAACCACAACAACCCAGCTAGTGGTAATGGAGACTACGAAAAGTTAACAGACGCCGAGAAACTCCAGCTCTGCTCTGGTGGTAACATCACAAAGGTGGAATGTTTCACTGGGGACATCCCAAGCTACAGTTCTGGAGAAGTGCTTGAGTGTTCTCCAGATAGAGGGTTGATCTGTAACAATGCTGACAACTTCCCTGTGCCTTGCTCTGACTACAAAGCCAGATTCTTCTGTCAATGTGCAGGTAATTTGCAACAAGCTTTTCTTCTCGATTTAAATTCTTTGTGTGTCATATAATTCTGGAAACATAACCTTTGTTATACTAGTTATAGATTTTTAATTTAAATCTTTACAGTAAATCTAAAAAAAAATTTGGGAACATACTCGGTGCTTATTGCACATTGTACCTACATAACCAATTTAAAAATTAATAGCCATTCTCTGTAACCACTTAAACTTCGTTGCCACGAATGGTCACCGATTTTGATGAAACTTCACCCATGTCTAGTACTTGACACCAGAAACAAATATCAAACAAAATTTCTTTGCTATGTGTCTCGGTTGCTATGGCAACAGTCAGAAAAGTTTGAAAAATCGAGATTTTCAGCCAGTTTAAATCTTGACTCTGGCTTAAAAAAAACTAGAAAAAGCAAACAAATCATTCTCATAAAAACATGACACCTTCATGTCACTTATACCGTAAAGAAACTGTTTAGAATATATCTCTAAGTAAGTGGTAACCAAGGGTACATTTGGAATACATATAAAATGCTGAAATATGCTGAAAAACAGTTTTCACTAATGGTAGGTGTTACATGCTCAAATAAAAATTAAGAAAAACAATGAAAATGTTTGACCTTAAGTATATAAGTATAAGCAATATTATTCTATAAATAACTTTTATGGTTGCCAGGGTAACACAGTGTAACCATGCAAAACCAGTAACTAAGATTAGGTTAATGCTAGTGTCTTGAGGAAAAACATGAAAATTCAAGACTGGCATATATGCATCCTTAGCACCTTGCAACACCAAAACCATAAGAAAAATTCGGTATAATTGCTACTTTGTAGTGTTACCATGGAAACAAAGTACCAGTGCTTAAAAGTGAATTATTTTTTGCTGCATTGAGAATTAAATTGCCATTTAATCAAGAAACAAATTAAAGGACTCAGCTTGAATAGTACTTATCTGTTAGAACTGAAGTTAAATATCGTATATTGATAAAATTTGATGAATAAAACAACACTGTTGCTATGGTTATCAGGAAGGGAAAATGTTCGATTTTGTGAACTTTATATCAATATTAAACCCTGTGTGCCAACTTCTTGCATCCACTTAGAGATTGGATGATAGTCAAAATTAAAAGTCAAGTTAGCTTTTAATAAATATCAATCATAAAAGTTTTGGGAATCTACATTAAAGGGTACGTATCCAAGGAAATAAAATATTTTTTCATGTTTTTAAGCATATATTTTCTACTTATTTCCATAGCAACGCTCTATTTAAAGAATCAAATCTGATTTTTTTCAAATGGGAAAACTTTGAGCAAACCAACATCTTATAAATTTGATCATTAGTTATGAGGAAATGTGCTTTTTTTAAAAGATAGGATACGATTTAAACATACATAGTGTTACTTTGAAGGCTCTCTGTGGTATAAAAACCTTGGCAACCATTGCCAACCAAAATGAAATATCATATTTTTTTCTTGGTATATGATTCAAGGCTCTTTTTTCTATTATTTGGTCATATTCCATCCTATAATTGCTTTTTATTTTTACGTGTATGACTTTATAAAACTCAATGGATATTTTTTTACTTTTGAATACTTTGTTACCATAGTAACGTATGTAATAGTTGATTTACCAAACATGTTTATCATGCAGACATCTGACCTTCAACTTTTGGAGACAGTCATTGCCAATTGTTTGCTTTGCCGCAAATGTTAACTATGGGGCTCTAAACATGTTAAAAAATGCCAATTTTCGAACTTTAAGACATGTTGCCATGGTAACTATAAAACATATCAACCAATTTTTGCCTGATTTCAGTTTAGGGTATCAATGACTTTTATCATAGAGAGTTTGGAGAAATTCTGAGACTATGCAAGCCACAGCTCCTATATAAAATTTTAAATCATTACAGAAAATGGCTCTTAAAGCTTTTCTTTGTTGTTAATATTAATTTCTATATATTTGTTTTCTATAGCACCTGTCACTGACACAAACAGCAAGACAACCAACATTGCCCCCACCAAACCAGATGGAGGACACAATGTTCAGACCACAACCTCTCCATCCCCACCCCACATTCCTTGTGTGGGTGGCTGGTCATCTTGGATCAACCACAACAACCCAGCTAGTGGTAATGGAGACTATGAAAAGTTGACAGACGCCGAGAAACTCCAGCTCTGCTCCGGTGGTAACATCACAAAGGTGGAATGTTTCACTGGGGACATCCCAAGCTACAGTTCTGGAGAAGTGCTGGAGTGTTCTCCAGATAGAGGTCTGATCTGTAACAATGCTGACAACTTCCCTGTGCCTTGTTCTGACTACAAAGCCAGATTCTTCTGTCAATGTGCAGGTAATTTGCAAAATTTTCTCTCATTTCTCTCTGTCATATCATTCTTTAATGACTAGTTATAGAATTATTTATTTTAATCTGATGTTTTTATGAATCAACTTTGATTTTAAAGATGGGAAATGTGCACTGGATTTATTCATGCATTTTTCCTCCTTTCATAAAAGTTTTAAAGAAGAAGGTATGGTTTCAATACAAATCTTGCCCTGTGATTTTCTTTAAAAATGAAACTGATGTAAAAAATGAAAACTCATGTATTTTGAATTATTGAAATGCCATGCATAAAAATTATACAAATCATTTTTCTCACATGTCTAAATGCTAATTGTGTCATAAACATGTGATTTTCTTAAAATGTTGCAGAAGACACCAATTTTCAATAGAACTTTCTTTCAGAAAACATTGTCCACAGACATAGCCCACAAAGATTTTAGATATGTGATTTTTCATTGTATTTTATACAACATAGCCAAAAATTAAAGTGGGCGACGGCTGTGGACACAATTTTCTAAAGGACAATTCCCCTTGATATGGATCAATTTAAAGCTTTTTCTGTTTGCAATAGACAAATGCACCAAATTAATGACAACATATTTTCAGAATGGTACTCCTTTATACCATATTCTTTCCTGATCTTTCAGTCATAAACTTACATTATCTAATATTCAGACCAGTTTCAGAACTTTTTGAAAACATTTAATTTTTAGGGCACAAGAAAGCTAAAACCATACCTTCTTTCTGCAGATGACCTCAAATTAATAAGATCAGTGCTAGCCTTGTAGAACATGGTACCAAGTATATCAAAGCAGAACACTTTCTGTTGAATAGGAGATTGCACTTCTTTTGTTTTTATAGCACCTGTCACTGGTGCCAATAGCAAGACAACCAACATTGCCCCCACCAAACCAGATGGAGGACACAATGTTCAGACGACCACCTCTCCAACCCCACCCCGCATTCCCTGTGTGGGCGGCTGGTCATCTTGGATCAACCACAACAACCCAGCTAGTGGTAATGGAGACTATGAAAAGTTGACAGACGCTGAGAAACTCCAGCTCTGCTCTGGTGGTAACATCACAAAGGTGGAATGTTTCACTGGGGACATCCCAAGCTACAGTTCTGGAGAAGTGCTGGAGTGTTCTCCAGATAGAGGTCTGATCTGTAACAATGCTGACAACTTCCCTGTGCCTTGTTCTGACTACAAAGCCAGATTCTTCTGTCAATGTGCAGGTAAAGAAGATTTGAATGAAATTATTTGTGAAACCTATCTTGATTCACTTAGTTGGTCCATTAATTTCAATTTCTTTAGACAGTATTAAAATGCTTTGCAAAACTTCAACAAATTGCTTTTAACTTTAAATATTTGTATGTACAGCTTCAACCACTTCACCAACTGGTACTGCTGCCCTTCATGGTGGCACCACCAGGCCAGCCCAGACCGACTCTAACGGTCATCTAGTGTCTACCACCACCACGGCACCACCACAACACAAGGTCTGCAGAACAGGCTTCACGGACTGGATCAACAGGGATCGGCCGGAGACAGGAAACGGAGACCACGAGGCACTGACCGACGCCGAGAAAGCTGACCGCTGTCCTGGAGGAAGAATGACCCGAGTGGAATGTTACGCCGAGGCTGGGGATATTCCGTCGTACAGCTCAGGAGAAGTTCTGACGTGTGACGCGGCCACTGGTCTGACGTGTAACAATGCCGATAACTTCCCGGTCACCTGCACGGACTACAAGATCAGATACTACTGCCAGTGTCCAGGTAATGCACTGCTTCATTGACTTTACTTCTGTATGGATGAATATGATTATCGTGAAGAAATATGATATGAATATTGTAAAAATATGATTTTATTATTGAGTTTTGAAAAAGGTTCAGAAAACCTTTTTTGTCAATTATGATTGAGGATGGAAATATTTCATATGATTTTAAATAGTTCATGCCTCTCAACATAATACAAAATATATGTTAAGGTACATATAAATCATAATCATTATCTCATAATCATGAAAAAGATTTTGTTGCAAATAAAATTAATGAAGTAATTTTGTGTTACAGACAATTTGAGTGGAGGAAGCACTCCTGGTGTGAACACCACACCAGTCCCGGCTACCTCTCCTCCTCAGTGTCAGACAAGATGGTCCTCATGGATAAACACGGATAATCCGACATCCGACGGAATGGAATACGAACACTGGACAGCTGTTCAAAAGCTCCAGTTCTGTCCAGGTCTGTTCAATGCGTTAATCTTTTTTCCTTTTTTGTGTTAAAGTTTTAAGATTTGATATCTTATTATACAGTAAAGCTTTGGTATCTGGAATACCATTATCTTGGATATCATGGATATTTGGAAGTGGTTTGGAAGTCCAAATCACTTATGTCCTAGTCTTTGGCATTGTCAACCATTTATGATACAGTTTTTCCTTCATGATTCTTTAAAAATTTGTTGATTAATGTCTGGTCACAGAGAAGAATTAAATATTTCAAAAATTTCAGTGAAGCTTTCCAGTGAAAATTATGCATTTTAAATAATTAAGTGAAAGGGGAGATATTCTTAAACTCTTTCGAATATAAAAGTAAATTAAAAAAAAGATATTGCAGTTTTTACAGAATTCCATGTTTACAAATAAACCATCAGATACAACTTAATTTTTAAGATATGATATCTTTAGCAGTCAGCCATTACTTGGCAAATAAAAATTTCATATATTTTAGTTTTAAAATTTTATCACTTTAATATATCTTATGGAGCTCTTCTTCTAAAGGAGATCAATTTAGTCTAAAAAATGGTCACAACTACCCAGCCTTCTTAATTTGAGCTCCATAAATATTTTTAAGGTGGAAGCATTGACAAGATTGAGTGTGTGACCTCTGATGGTGACATCCCATCCTACAGCTCAGGAGAGATGTTGACATGTTACCCTGACAGCGGACTCGTGTGTAGGAATGCCGACAACTTCCCTGTACCCTGTTCTGACTACAAGATTCGCTACCACTGTGAATGTCGTAAGTACTTGTGATATTTTCCTACTTTCTTATTAAAAGGAAACTAAAAGAAGTTTCACTGTGGCATCCACTTATATTGCTATGGTCCTATATAATTCCATTTTTTGAAAGTCTTGTCCACACTAAATGCATGTATAAAATTCCAACTCCTATTTTAAAAGTAACTACACATTAACATAGATTTGAAGACCATTAGGAAGGCAGTACTCAATTCTATGCTTCATAATTTCAATTTTAAAGAAAACTTTTCATTAAGGTTTAAATTTAATAAAAATTATAGGAAGAAAGTTGTATTACTGTTAAGCTTTGATAAGAACTCCTAATCTAGATCTTACAGTTATATGTCATCCAATGGAATATGTCATCATATTCATTTCAGCTGCTGGACCTGTACCAGGTAAAAATGTAAGAACCACCCCAAGTCCCAACCAGTCCCAGACCACCAAGAATACACCAACCAATATCCCTACAGTTTGTAAAGCCTCTATGGGAATGGAGAGCAAACAAATCCGTAATGAAATGATCACCGCCTCCAGTTTCCGTGATGCCAATAGCAGCCCAGAGAAAGCCAGACTGAACACTAACGGATTCTGGATGCCGGCTTCTGACACAAGGTCTGAGTACCTACAGATTGACTTCCTACAGCAGGCTTACTTAACAGGTGTCACCACCCAGGGCCGCCCTGACGCTCCAACTTATGTGACTTCGTACAAAGTTCAGTTCTCCACAGACGGAATTAACTGGAATACATACAGAGAAGCAGAAGCAGAGAAGGTATAGAGATTTGTAAATAAATCTTGATTTTAGGCCGTACCATGTCCTTACTACTTAAAGTGAATACCAATGTTGTAAATTTATGATAAAAGCAAAGAAATTCTTATTACTACAGTGTAGAGATGTTCATGACTTATTGAATGACATTTTCCTCAAAAATTATAATTGGTTGTTCCTGTTATTATACAGTGAGTTGTACAGTATCCAGAAATTGCATTTATGTAATTTCATTTAAAAAAATCTTAAATGCTGTTTAAATTGAAAGAGCTTTTAAAAGTCCTTCCAAGGTTCAAATTTTACAAGTTTTGTATTTTATTTTGAAGATTTTCAGTGGAAACTTTGATTCCTCCACCCCAGTGACGTATTACTTCACTAGTCCACTTCACGCCCGATTCTTAAGAATCCTTCCACAGACATGGCAAGGAAAAATAGCTCTAAGAGTCGAAGTCATTGGCTGTCCTGTGACCTATCCCAGTACGTCTATTTTTAAAAAAAATGAAAATCAATTTTTTAAAGATAATTTTTGAACTAGCAGATCTAATTAATTTTTCTGATAATTTTTAGCAACCACCCCACCACCCACTCCAAAGCCTACGACTGTTGCATTGACACCAGCCCTGAAACCTGGAGTGACTTCTACCATAAGTTAGTCTTATTTCTATTTTACATCTAATTGTTTTAATCATTCGGACATAATGTTTTATCTGGCCAAATAATTTTTTATCATTTTGTTGTTGTGATACCTGTACATATATGAATAGGAAATATGAGATAATTTCTGATTAATTATTGCATTGTTCATCAAATTGAACTAATGAGAGTTAATAGTTTTATCCATCCCAAGCAAAAATGTTTAACTGAAAATAATTTTGAACAGGTTTTATAAAGAATTGTGAGGAGATATTCATGCAAATTTCACGAATTTTTTTGTAGGAGAATCTTGCGTCCAGTATGATACCTGGGTTAATGTGGGTCACAACACACCTGGGTCTACAGGTGACAGAGAACCAATCGACAAGGTGAAAGAGCTGTCACTCAATTGTCAGAATCCACTCAAGATCCAGTGTCAGACCGTAGGGGGTGTGGCCTATGACCAGACAGGACAGATTGTCAGCTGTAACCTGTGGGAGGGTCTGACCTGCAACAACATGGACCAGTTTGACCCCACAGGCTGTTTGGACTACAGGGTCCGACTGGGTTGTTTGAAGCAGACTCCAGAGTGTGGTACGTTTCTATTATAGAAAGGCAGGCAAAAAAGTGGGTGTTTTTCATAACCTGAAAAAAAATATGGAAAGACCAGTGACTTACTACAAATTGAATTCATTTGTATCTTCATCATAGACCTTGATCTATTGTAAAATAATTGGTTAGGAGGTCATTTCAGAATTTTACTGTCATATATTTTAAAAATGTGAAATGTTGCCAAAATATATTGTCATTTTATTTCTCTGTACAGTTCCGATGCCAAACAACAACTTACACAAAACAGTTGCACCTGTTTTGAACCCCCACGTGGTTCCATGCTTTGAGGGACTAGACACCTCCCAGTGTCCGAACTGTTCTGCTGGTCTCTACTGTGATGGAATGAGATGTGTGAAGAAAGCTGACTGTACATGTCAATACAATAACAAAATTATCATGGTAGGTACACAACTTTAATATGTGTATTCAGATGGACCTCTAAATGAAATGGAGTAGATTTTTTTGAGAGGAAATTGGGGAAACCACATAGATGTTGATTTAGCTTAAAAGTAAAATGTGAAGATCTTTTTTAAATAAAATAAACACAGGCCATTTTGATTTTATATGTTTTTGTTGTTGTAGAAATCGGACATTGTCACAACAGACATGTGTGAAACCTGTCAGTGCTACAGTGGTGAACTAAGATGTGTTCCCAAGAGTTGCCCACCTTGTTCCACTGTAAGTGTATATATAGAGCAGAAAAATAAATGAAAACTTCATTGATTTACATAGGATATAAAAAATACACCCTCAATGTTCATTGATTAACAAAAACATATATGGATCATGCTCTAAATGTTTTCAAAGATGAATAAGTAAACTGATTTTTTTGTTTTCTTTATTTATTTTGCAATCAAATAGATTTTGGAGAAAAGAGAATTCATAGGGACTCTGAATTTTGCTTACTTATAATATCAAAGATTCTTGATCAATATTTGTTTATATCAATATTTGTATATATAATATAAGGAGCGAAGTTTAAATTTTTCTACTCAATTCATAAAAGTTTCTTTAAGACCAAATTCCTTATACCTAAATTTTAAATGTATCTGATTACTTTGAAACATATGTAATTAAAACTGCACTCTGTATAAATTAAGTATATGTTTCATGTACAGGGTGAAACAAAAGTAGTCAACATGACTAGCTGTAGCTGTTCTTGCAAGTCGTGTGATGCCAACCAATTCAGATGTGGAAACGGACAGTGTATCCCAGCATCCTCCAAGTGTGATGGTGTCATCGATTGCGACAACGATGAAGTTGGATGCTGTATGTCATTCATACAATGACTTTATTGAAAGCATCAATAATGTGCTGTACAATTTAAATTAGTTGGTGTATAGAAATTTCCATGAACTGTTATTTATTTTTTTTATTTATTTTTTCATTTTGACTTTTAGTGGTACAACCTCATTTCACACCCCCTTCTATCCCCACACTGTCACCAGTTCCCGGCTCTCATGTGGTGCCAGTCCACCAGTCAACACCATTTCATGACGGCCATCAAACTCACACCAAACCTCAAAGTAAGTGACGGAAATTAAATTCTAGTCATAAGGATATGAGTGAGAACAAAACAGCTCTCATGAAAGACTAATTCTTTAATTTTATATTTTCTTTTTAACAGAAATACTATTATGCAAAAGAAAAGAAATATATATTAATCTAATATCTCTAATATGTACTTAGGCAAAGCTAGTTGATTAGATACATATACATTAATTTAAATCATGTAATTGTAAACAATTTCAAAATGATAGTAGTTAAATCAAACATTAGAAGTCCTTTTTTATTGCTAAGTCAATTTTTTAATTCATGAACAGAAAAGCAAAAAAAGGGACTTCTACAGTATTTAAAACTTATATAAACACTAGTATCTTGCGTAGGTCTATGTCTGTGTATTTGTTCATTTTTGGAGCCAAATATTTTCTAAAAATCCATACAAAACTGTTTAGTTGAGAAATTTTTTTCCAGTGTGTTATTCACATTTAGGGGGAAGGGGGGGGGGGGGGCTTTTACAAACAAAGATACAGGAGAATGGTATGTAATAAGACCTGTATACTTTACTGTGAAATAAAATTTATTTCAGCTTGTCACTCTCGCTGGTCAGGCTGGATGAACTCGCACCACCCTGGGGACCCAGGAAGTCATGGTGATCATGAGCCATCTGCTGCTGAATTTTCCAAAACCAACAACTTCTGTACTAGTGGTTCCATAACAAGAGTCGAGTGCTACTCAGTGTCAATGGATGCCCCCGCTGAGTCCTCGGGCGAGATCCTGACCTGTACCCCCGACAGGGGACTCGTGTGTGATGACTCGGACAATTTCCCCATTCCTTGCGGAGATTACAAGATCAGATACTTCTGCGCATGTGGTACATAAAACATTTCACAAACAAATTATTAGACATAAATCTATTGATCAAATTAATTTTCACCTGTAATGTGCTGGACTTGTTATAAACTGTATGTTTTTTTGTTTGATTTGTAATCTGATGTTTAGTAAGGGCTATTCCTGCAAAATACCATAGGGCTTGGAAGGCAGCTGATTTTTAATGTATGGTTAGTGATGCAGGAAAATTATTATGCATCAGTGACTGTCAACTGGCTCAATTTAGATTTGTAAATGGTTATAAAGGGTAATTAATTGTTGTTAATTTTTGTAGCATATTAATAAATTTATGAAGGCTGGTTTTGTTTGTTTTCTTTCATAAGAAGTAAGATTTATTTCAGAAAATTCACAGATTTATTGAATCAGTTCCAGCAAATAATGCTGTGAAATGAGCAGATGACTTCATTTCAGGGAACATATTTTACCCTTATCAGAGAGAAAATATTTGAAGTAAATATGCTCACACAAGGAAAAAAAAGTTTAATTCTGGACTTTTTGTTAAAATCTTGACATTTTATAAAGATTGATTCTTTAATCGTACCAAGAACAAAAGATATTTTGCTGTTGAAAAATTGAAGAAAAAGATTTTGCAGATCTGAATACAAACTTTACCGTATTTTTGAGTCTGCCCAAGAGTGGGTCATGAATAGTAAATAAATGAGTATGTCATAGTAGACCTGATTTTGCTTCCATTATATAATGGAGTGAAATTTAGATTGGATTTGTTGCATTAATTTTCAGAAAAATGCTCTGCAGTTTCCATTCCCAATGAATTCTTTTGCTGGAATAGCCCTTTAAAACATTACTCTGTAAAACACATAGAAATGAGCTCAATGTAATATCCTCTGTTATGAATGAGTGATTTCCCCTTTTTCAGCTAACAATACCTCAGTTGTTTCCCCTGTCACAACACCAGCCCCTCAACCCTGTAAGTAAAGTCTTTTTAAATCGGAAAAAATAATTTTTATATACTTATAAATTGAAGAAACCAAAACAAACATGGCTTATATATTTTTATAGTCCATATAAAGGTGAAGGAAATGCAAATTTGTTTATCAGACCATGTTTTCTATTGCTTGCAAAATGGTTTTAGTCTCTAGTTTCCAGATTTAAGCCTATTATAATTTTGTCCATAGCTTGTGATTCTGTCCACTGCCAAGCTCTGGTCAAACCTCCCATGATGCCAGGGGAGGTGGCCCGTGTCGTGAAGACTGCTGACGGGTGCTGCGATAAATATGAGTTGGTCTGTAAGCCAGAAACCTGTACTATCCACCCTCTGACTTGTACCCCTCCCCAACTGATGAAAAACATCAACCCAGGGGAATGCTGTCCAACATTCCAGTGTGGTATGTACCTTGGAATGTCATTGAGAGCTATTAAGGAGGGAATGGAATAGTTATTTTGGTCAGCTTACATTTTTTCTTCATACGCAAGTTGGTCATGAAATTTAAAGGAAGTGTTTTTGAAAATTCTTTTAGAAATGAAAAGATTTAACTAGTACGCATAGAATATGAACATCAAAGGGTTATTTTAGGAATTAAAAGTGCTTTCCACATTTTTTGGCAAATGGTTTTCAATAGACTCTCAGAATTTGAAAATGTAAAGTAATTTACTCATATTAATTAAAGAAATTCAAATTTTCAGCACCATGCATTTGAGATTGAAACATTTAATACTAGTACTTTATGAATACTTCTCGTTATAGAGTGCCCAGCTGTGTGTCCAACCGCAGTTAAACCAACATGTCAAACTGTAAGTATTATAATTATTGTTATGTAACATCATTTTAAATAACAACTCCTTTAAAATAGAAAAATTAAATTCAGTATCTGCTTTTAAAAATCCTTTCAATAATTTTTTTTAGGGAAAAGTTGCGGTACCTGTAGATACTACTTGTAATTGTACCAGTTACACATGTGGTAAGTACTAACAGTAATTGTAAAAGTAACATATGTGAAAAGTACTAGCAGTAATTGTACCAGTTACACATGTGGTAAGTACTTAAAGTAATTAAGAGTAATTGTACCAGTTACACATGTGATAAGTACAAAGAGTAAATGTACCAGTTACACCTGAGGAGGTACTTAGAGTAATTGTACCAGTTAAACATGTGATCAGGATAAAGAGTAATTGTACCAGTTCTGCTTTTAATGTATATAATTCATTCACTACGATTATGTTCTGACAGTGACTTGTTTTGTTTCCAGTGAGCCGTGTCCCGTTAGACTATGGACCTGCTGTCTGCTGGTATAAACACTCTAATGGTTCAAGTCTTTCCTACAAGGTAAAACTTAAGACAGATTGAAGGTATTTTCTTGGAGCCTGCAAATTCTTCTTTTGTCAGAGATCTTCTATAATTTTGCATAAGAAAAAAAAAATTGTAAGATGTAGATATATACTACTTACATGTATTAGTATGGAATATCAAACATTAAAAAAAAACATTGTCAAGTTTCATTGATCATATGTTATTTTCATCAAACAATGCTAATTAAATATATAACATACATTTACCAGTGCAAATAGATTAGTACAAGAAACTGTATTTCCAATTTTTAGTGTACATGTACTGATTTAATTTTGTGCCTACATCAGGTGAATGAAACCTGGACAGATGGATTATGTAAATCCTGTGAATGTGAGAAACGACTTGGAGGAAATGTCGAGACAGTATGTCACCGAGAGAGATGTAAAGCCTGCCCTCTGGTGAGTACTTAAAAAGGGAGATAATTCAATGTAATTGTTTGTCATTAAGAGAGATGTAAAGCTTGTCTTGTGATGAATAATGAGCATGGAAGACAACTGAATGTGAGAATTTAGTGTGTTTATGTGTGTGTGTGTTGGGGGATGGGGGGGGGAGAGTTGGGGAGTTTGTTGTTTTTTTTTTGGGGGGGGGATATGGAGCTTGTCATCTGGTGAATACTACACAAGGGAGATAATTGAAAGTGAGTGTTTAGGAGGGGAAGCTTTGTCACTGGAAAGAGGTAAAGCCTGCCCTCTGGTGAGTATTAAACATGGGAGATCACTGCATATCATACTTCATTGGAAGAATTGTGGCGATAGTGTGTAACTGAGAGTCAGAGTTTAAATGCCTTTAAATATTTCTGAGAGTCTTGTGCAAGGGAGATAATTGAGTGCTTAAATTGTAGTAAAATAAAAACTTTCAAGTTTTACTAGTAGTAGGCTTATATCATATTTTGTTTTTCAAGACTGTTTGTTTAAATCCCCATGCAGTCGAGCTCTTTAAGATATTTTCAGTGTTAATTTATTTGTACACAGGGCACAACGTTAGACCACAGTGACCCTAACAGCTGCTGTGGTACATGTAAAGAGACAGGGTGTGTGGTGGATGGACATGTTTACAGCGTAAGTACTGCTGACTCAAAGGAACAAGTCAGGAGTGATTTCTAATATATATCTTAATCACAATGTAACATATATCTTTTTACTGTAAAAATTTCAAATATGTTTTAAAAATACTTGCCCACCTCAATCAAGAAGTACACTTGACTTGTCAAAAGTAACATGTACGTGAATGATTTAAGTTCTGAAATTTTCTTGATGAACGTCTTTCAAACAAATTATTCTGGCAATATCTTATGGAATTTACCTTTGATAGCTGTAAGGACAATTTAAAAACAGTACTGATTTTCTCTCATCAAATCTGTGTGGTTGCAGATTTTGCCAGATTTTAAATAGCTATAAACCATAAAAATGTACATGTCATTTCCTTATTGCTCTAGGATGGAGAGGCAATACCAAACGCAATGAAATGCTACACAAAGACTTGTTCAGCAAGTTCATCTGGCTTCCTCATAAAGGAGACACAAATACAATGTCACACAGACAATCTCCCAGCATGCCAAGGGGTAGGTTTACTTCCTGTACAATTCAAACTTTAAGCAGAGTTTGTTTTTTACTTTATCTTATAATCAATATGCAAGTTGGTAAGTGCAAAAGCAAGTCAAAATAAAGCATGAGTCGTAAGATCATTATTTTTTTCTTTCAGAATACAACAGAGTATGACCAATCAGGTTGCTGTCCTACATGTGTACTAACACGTAAGTTTAAAGCACTCTAACTCCGGAATTTTTAGCATTTCTTGACAACAATATCTTTCAGTCAGCAAATTTATGCATTGAACATAAAGAATTATTTTTGCACAACATTTTTTACAGACAAAACCAACAGATTTTGGAGAACTTGATAATACTGAATTTCGTTGCTCTTTTTCAGCTACGAGTTCCAACCTTGTAGGTTCCAACAATAGCTGTTCAACCTGTCAACCAACTCTACAGTTTAAAAACCCGGTATTGACAATAGGCTACTTCACTCTAACAGAAGGAACTGTAACATGTAGAAATGAGCAACCTGTAGCCGATCTCATGCAGTGCTCGGGGCATTGTGAGTCCCAGGCCACTTATACAAACGTTATGAAGGGCTTCACAAATAAGTGTAATTGTTGCCAGCCCATACGAACCGTTACAAGGAGTGCCGTTCTTACGTGTTCTGACAAATCTACCCGAACCAAATCGTACACTGTTCCCGAGGTGTGTGGATGTAGGGCCTGTACCAGTGGAACTTAATTGGACGATTACAATTAAATCTCATTGACCTCCCGTTTATGAACAGTATTTAGTTTAATGAACATATTTTATACAAAGACATTTTTTATTGAATATATTTTTTTAACTTCTTGTCCTAGTTTGTATATATATTTTTATGCTATTTTGTTGTTATTCATCTTCAATCTCATGTTATATAAATAAATGCAACTGTTACAAATCTTAACGTTTTCTTTTTTAGATAATATCAGTTACTCAGTATTCATGTTCAAAACGGATATAAATGGATTTAGGTACTCCACACTTATATATATTTCATACACCTAGAAACTGAAGGGTGTAATTAACTGTACAGTTGTGCAAATATTAATATATATTTCCTATAACAAAACTAACTCATAAAACAGGAGCAATAGATGGTGTATCGAAGTTTTGATAAGATTGACCACAGGCTTCAATGTATCTTTGCCCCAACCTCAGAGGTTAACAGATAAACTCCTGGCATGTTTACCAATCAAAACTCGTGTTGCATAAGAAATAAGTATACTGCAGACACAGAATACGTTTGATATCCAGCTTCATCTTCTTGTACACAACAGGATTTGAATGATCTTTATTCTAACAAACAAAAATTCAAAAATTATTACTATCTTCAGTGCATGTAGTTCTCTCCATAAACCAATATATTAATTAATCTTATTTGGAATCAAGTCTCAGGGAAAAAAAAATCAAGATGTAATTGTGAAACACTGAGGCCTAGGGCAATAATGCGAAGGTCAAATTTTCTGAAATGCAATTGAAATATGTTGGCACAAAAACAAAGGTCTTCTCACAATAAATATGCAATTGCAAAATATGAAATCCCTAGCACCATATGTTCAAAAGTTATGGCCAAGGTAGGTAAAACTCCAGGGTCAATGTCATAAGATGAAAGTTGTTGGTATCCAGTAAAAGGTCTTGCCATAAGGAATAAATATACCGTTCAAAATAATGGCCAATGTTAACTTTTTAAGAAGTTTGTCGATACGTCAGAGTTGTTCATACCCATGGAAGGTTTTGTCAAACAGAACACATACTTGAAATATAAAAGTCATAGCACCAACTGTTCAAAAGTTATGGCCAAATCAAAAATTTGGAATTTTTGTGTAAATGTGTGTAAAACTCTGAGGTGCCAAAAGAAAGATCTCGTCACAATGAATACAATTGTTAAAATGAAATGAAAGCCATAGCCCCACCCAGTCAAAAGTTCTGGGTAAAGTTAAAGTTTTTGCCAACAAACAGACAGCTAGGCGGACAAAAGGACAGACTGACAAAAACTGTATACCTCCAAATCCTCGATTAAGGGGGCATACAAAACGTACAGCAAAGTGAATGTTTAAGCTCAACCACATATTGTAGGAAAAAAAGGAAAGGGGAAGTCCGTCTTGGAATGGAAATTTACATGGCAATATATTTTTACTCTGTTAAAGAATTTTTTCAGTAGAAAGTACTCAAGCAAGCCTTCACTGACACCCACTTTCTCGTGTATTACGTTGTTGATACTTGCTCACTACGGTAATTTTTTATTACTCTTCACCTAGGCATCTGATCCCACCTGCGGAATTTTTAGGGGCCCTCTTCACATGTAAGACAAATCTTGATTACAGATTTTTTTGATCGATCACTAAAGGTAAAAAGATATTTTTACCTTTTTACATTCTATT
This sequence comes from Saccostrea cuccullata, assembly GCF_032062105.1. Taxonomy (NCBI): domain Eukaryota; kingdom Metazoa; phylum Mollusca; class Bivalvia; order Ostreida; family Ostreidae; genus Saccostrea; species Saccostrea cuccullata. The sequence goes on from NW_026930108.1 coordinate 106,360, forward strand.
TTGATTAAAAATAGAAGGAAATGATTCCTTTCATTTTTTTCCCCTTTATGATGAATTTATTTACAACAGCACACAGAAAGATATAGTTTAAAATTAAAGACTTAAAGTATTCAATACTATGTCAAATCTAAATGTATTTAAAAATTGTATTTTGGAATTCCGTTCAGAATAAAAACCTAGGACGACATGCTTCCACTGTACATCAAAATTTAACACAGAACTCAGATTTTTCCATATGAATATGAACATGTTTACAATCAAAAATTAAATGTCTAATATCTTCAATTTCATCACACATATTACATAAAGCACATAAATGCTTTAATTAATATATGTTATTCTGTTATTTTTGTTATACTAACTATCCTGGCCCGGGTTAGTTATTAGAAATTGTAATCGGGTGTGCATAATTATTAATAAACTTATTTAAACAAAAAAAAAAAATCTAAATGGGTATTGTATTAGGCAGGTCCCTCCCCCCCCCTGTGATTCCCCCTTTCCTCGTTGCAATTAGGCGTCACCTGCATGTTACCACCACAAATCTGTATTTATTGCCGATTCGGTCGCTATAGCAGGCGCGTAGCATCGTTTTTGAAAGTGGGGGGGGGGGGGCAGCCAGAGAAAATTTTTTCTACTCACCTGAAAAACTTGACAAGCAAAAACAAAAAAAAAAACAAAACGAAAATTAAAATAAAAGTTGCTCAAACTCGAAAATCCTATTTCGTGTGGTAAGGGGGGGGGGGGGGGGGGTTTCACTTCCAATTTTTTTTCGTACATTTTCCTACAATAGCTTGGTATCACAATACTATGGGAAAAAGTGGGGGGCTAACCATCCTTTCAATTAACATTTCCTATAGTAAAGGTAATGCTGGGGGGAAAAGTGGGGAGGCCAGCCCCCCCCCCGCGTTGCTACGTCCCTGTATAGTATCACGCGTGTCTAATTTTTTATTCCATTAAGGATTTATCTGCAAATAATCTAGATGCTACTGGTAGGGGTGTCATAAAATGATTTTACCCATGGCATCATATTTATTTTACAGTTAAACATAATTCTTTTCATTGACTATCTTTATCATATAAGGTTGTTCGGTTATTTCAATTAAAAAAAATCACAAATATGAAAAGGATATGCTGCCTTTCTAGACCTTTTAACCAATGAAAACCGAAATCGCAAGATATTCTTTTATTCACAAACACACAAAAAAAACACAAATCGGATTAAAGGTAACTTAATTCTCTATAAAAACAATGTACACAACAGTCATTCTAAGATTCTATAATATTTGGAAGTAAGTTAATTGATTTCAATTTAATTATTCTATTTGTTTACCTCAATTTCAATAAAAAATTGTTTATTCAACTGTACACACTCAGGTAAAATTGTCTTCATTGCGTTCGAACACAAGTATGATATCAAATTAAAGAGAAGATTGAAATATCTAAAAACAGTATATTAGAGAAACACCGACATCTTACGAACGAACGTAACCAAAAACGGGGATCAGTCATTGAAGTCTATTGTATTCACGGTTGGATTATTGAATTCTTCAATTTTATTGGGATTTCGATAGATAAAATCCCCACAAGATACCTCAAAGCCACGTCTTGTCGTAGTCGCTACCGTGAAGCTACAATACATGTCAATGGACATTTAAACGAGCAAAGGGGTTCGAGAAGGGAAATGAAAGGAAAATTTTAAAAATGTCACTCTGTGGCATGAAATAAAAAATTAAAATATGTGCGGATCTAGTAGGGATCGAAGGATGGGGGAGCGAGTACTTTACGAAGGACGCCTGGGACAATAAGGAGTTATGGTCTAAAATTAAATTGCAAAAACCCAAAAACTTTGAAGAAATTCTTGTTCAAAATACTATATGCTGCGAAAAATATAATTAATATGGCTTTTAATACACAGGTATTATAGCCATATCATAAATCCAGGGGGATGCCCGTTCGTAATTTGTCGGTTGATAAAGCTTCTTCTTACAAACATGTATCTTAAAAATCTTCATATAATTCTCACGGATGCTAGTGGACAGGATCCCCCCCCCTTTAACATCCTAGACCCAATGCCATTTTTTAATTTCACTGTTAAAGCTCAAAGGCTTCTCGAGATATTGCTCGAAACAAAAGTTTAACAGACAGACAAAATTCTAAGACAAACGGGCAGACCGAAATTAATATCCCCAACTTTCAGGGGGGGTGGAGGCGCAAAAATGGAAGCTTAGTGAATTGTGTTTTTGACATAATTTAAAATGTATGAGAGCAAATTCTATATTAGCATGCCATCATAGGACCTATGCCCCCCCCCTCCTCAAACCCCTGGAATATACTGTATATAAATCCGGGTCCAAAGATATTTTGCAAAATTGATACCTGCAGTTAAAAAGTTAGAGGTGATTTAAGATACTACGGGCATGATTTTTTAAAAATAAAAAGTGAATTCTGTGTATTTTTGGATTTTTCATATGAAATGCAAATTTATAAATATATACTAGACGGTTAATTTATGAAAGAAGACAAATATGAATATCTTGGGACCCGGTATGTATATTAGGGGTGGGGGCGGGGGCGGGGAAGTTGTTTGGTCTACAAGCACTTGTGATAAGCAGATGTGTGCACATACTTTTGAAGGATGCCATGACAACTAAGTGACAACTACGTTTCATATTATTCACACTTTTAAAAGTCCGTATATATTATTGTTGGTATTCTGGAATCAATCTTTTTTTTTTTGTTTTACAACAGGATGGGGAATATATATTTTTCCTTACAAATGAAACAAGTTATAATTTCGGTTATAGTTTTTATATGTATATTGGACCTTCGGTCAAAATAACTCTGTGTGTGGTCGAAAGTATAAAGTGTGTCTTCTAATTTTATATTTTGAATAATGCATGGTTAACAAACAATGACATGGTGGAGCAAAACTTTAAGACAAAGAAAAGAACTTTACTAAGAAAAATGCACCACCCTACATAAATGCATAATATATTTTCAGCCTTTTTTTATAATCCACACATATAAACAGATATACATGACTGTACACACGGTCGTATATAGAAGAGGGGTTGAGGGCTTGGTGATAAGCCCCCCCCCCCCCCCCCCCCGATAATGAAGTCGATTAATAAACAATATAATATAGAAAACTTAGCTACTGTATACTT